>NW_009941388.1:0-20888 GCF_000696875.1 Nestor notabilis | reverse complement strand
ACAATATCCTAGTCCATAGTTTCTCACACAGACTTAAGCACACGTCAGAAAAGGAACAGAGGTAAAATCAAGCTGCGAATCTTCCAAATCTCAAGCTAGCCCTTTCTGCAGGGATTTAGACAAGTTAAATAACAAGGAACATAAATTACAGAGGTCAGTAAACTAATCAGAGGTTGATCTCTAAGGCCATGTCTGAATTGTGGTTAGAGATATTTTAGTGACCTGTTCTTGCAAAGTAAGCAATGAAAATAATGGATATATATCCCAGTTACAACAATCTTAGAACCTAACTAACTGAGCAGCTGAGCATCATTATTCTGCAACAGCATGAGGCTGTGTTGCCTCATGCCAAAGTAAAAGAGCATGGAAATAACCATGAACTAATTACGGAGAAAAAAAGAAGATTTTTTTTGTCCAATTGCTTTGGGTAAACAAAGTCTCACTGAAAACTTCTACTTTGAAAATTATTCACTTTGTTAGCATACACACAATTTCAGACAGACAGACACTGATTGATAATATTTGGAACTTGGACAGAAAATAAAGTTATTAAGGTATCCTCACTTCCCACAGGAATATATTCTCTTACACAGCTCAGATGTTCAAGTTACATATCTTATTCTTTAAAAAATATGCAGTTGGTCAATGTATTTAGTGATTTATGAATATGGAGAAAGAAGTTAAGATTAGTGAAAATAACACAAATTAGTGTTTCCTATTTCTCATGTGTTTTACATGTCTTAGTTCATATAGTGATGCTGCTCCAGGTTTGCATTATGGGGGAAACGAGATCAGACCGACTTTGCTTGTTGATGTTCTCACACAGCTGAAAAAGGCTGCATGCTTTTCTGAAAGTCTGATGTGCTCTTCCCCTGTGTCTCTTCCACCTTTTCGGTGGACAAAGTCCTTAAAGAGACAGAAATTGTTCCATGATTCACTTTCCCAACACATCTGGTTCTTGAATACAATGGACTATTAACTGAACTTCCAGTGAAAATATTTCAGGAGGGGGAGGGACTGGAGCTGGATGTCAAGGTTAGAAGTGATGCAGCTTCAGGTCTGTACTTGTCAAAAAGAGTTTCCCATTAGCTAAGACTTTGCTAAAAAGTTCATGATAAAGCGTGTTTTCCGTCTGTCTTCAGTTAAATATTAGCTGTAGTATACACGTGAATGTGGCATAGCCTTTCAACAGGAAAATACGTACCTGTTTAAGTACTGAAGTTCCAAGAAATAAAATTGATATTAATTTTAGATGTTTCAGATAGGTGGAAAACAAGTAGTCATCCATGATCTCTTGCTTTTCATTGCAGAAGCAAAATTATTCTTCTCTTTTTTAAAGGAAAATTTTAAAGGTAGATTTTTTTCCTAAATGTTGTTCTTCAGTTTGTCACATTTTTTGAGTAATGGCTAATGTTGGGGTTTAATTGAAAGTGAAAGGACAGAAGAGAGATCATTTATTTTAATGGTCTGCATAATGATAAAAATAGGAGCAGAAACAGCATAAAAATAGTGAGAAAGTATTTGTTAATGGGAAGAAATAGTTCCAATGAGAAAAGAAAACCCTGTCTTCAGGAGGAGGAAGGGATACTTGAGAGAACAAAGAAGGAAGAATAGGAAAGTGAAAGACACCTTTTAAACATTTACCCAAGGGTATGCAGAAGTGAAGCAATTTGACTAAACTAAACATACGTTTTGGCTCATATCTGATGCAAAGCCATACAATCAGCAGACCTCCAAGAAGTGTAAACGGACATTGGTCTTGATGCCTAAATTATGAGTTATTCATGGCTTAGTTCTCCTTAAAAAAGAACAATGCCCTAAGGATGGGTTATCTTTCTGACACCAAGCCAGACCAGCTGCTGCAGGGGCCACACCAGGGCCACCACCTGCCCTATGTAGGGTTTGAATCAGAAGCAGTGCACTGCTTTGACAAATTTAGAGCATTTAGCATTAAAAACAGGTAATGCTTAGCCATCCCATTTGGAGGGTACTTTTAACAAAAATGCATGTAGTACTCTACTACATTGTTCAAAATAAACACCTACTATTAAACTATTAATGTTTTTATTGGGTTATGAAATAAAAATATATAGCCTTCTTACTGCAATTTAATTTATTTTTAGGTATAGGTTGGAGCAGAGCAGCTAGTAGTTTCATCTACATACTGGTTTTTTGTGTAAGAAAATTATTTTTAAAAAGTATGAGCTTTAGATATTTCCCTGAAAGTAAGCTAGTGAAGTATTGAAAGAAGAGTATTTCTTAGTTGTAAACTTGTGCCAAAACCAGTGAAACATTTCAAATTAGACATAGGAAGCATTTGTTTTACTACTCGTTTGGATACCTCAGAATCAAACTTAAGTCTACCCTTTGGATCCCTTTCTTTCTCTCTTCGCTCATAATCAAAACTATCCATCATGTAAGTTAAGTAAGTCTCAGCATTGCCAAGGAATCCACAGCCCTCTGTTGTATATCCCACTTAAAATTTCTGGATATCCATGACCAGCTTTTGCTGGGAGAGGTAAATGTATGAGGCTACTATGTCTGCATGTTGTCTGGGTCTCCACTGCTAGTGCACAGTTTCCAATTACCAAACATAAAAAGAGAAGTCAGCACCTCCTACATGGCTGAACTTGAAATAGTATTTCCCTGAAAAAGTAAAAAAGCCATCCATGCTTATTGTTCTAATGTTTGTTAAATGTAGTTTAATACATGCAAAATTTCCTAACATTTTCTCTTTAATAGGATTGTTGGAGATTTTTTTTGTTTCTTAACATCTCTCAGTAGTCACTGTTACTAGACTAGTGAGGTTTTGTCAGAGAGCTCAAGTCCACCCAAAGAGAAAGCCTTTAGGCTTAGAAAGAGCAGTGAGTGCCTGCAAATGCTCTTATCTTGGTCTGTGCCAATCTTTAGGTGGTACATGAGCAAACACATAAATGAGCTTGCCTATCTCAGACTCTTTACTCCCAATTACTAGGTTTAACTCAACAAAATTACTTTTCAACTTTATCTTCTTTGAATCTCAAGCAGAGAACAATATTTTTTAATAAAGTAATACATTTGTGAAGCAGGGTTTAACATTCAGACAGAAGATTTTTGATCATAGAGTACATCTCTTACATTTCTCTGCTTCCCACCTTCTTTCCTTAGCACAGTAGGGCTTATTCTAGAATAGGAAAGGTACTATTTTTTTCAATTTTTTGTCAACATCTCGTGGTTCTTCTAAGTCTGTTATTTAGGGGCCTTTTCCATGGAATTTAGCCATTCCAATGACACTTTGTAATTTGCTCTGCTCAGGAAAGATTTTCAGTCACGCAAGTAATATAAAGGCGAAGAATACAGAAGACCAAAATAAATGTTTTTCCAAACAGCAAGATGTTTATATAGAAGGCTTACAGAAAAGTGATGTAATTATGGGAGGAATCCAAATATCCTGTAGGGCTCTACAGCTACATACAGCTTTAGCGAATAATGCTTCGTGTTGTTCCAAATACCTATTCCAAAAACAAAAATTCAACAAAACACACATGAAAGCTAGAAATCTTTGTCCTTCAATTTCTAAAATGTCACAGCTAAAATAAAATCTGAAGTAGAAAACTAAATCTTCAGAAAAAAGTATTGCTTCAGTGCTTTCATTGTAACATTTCAATCTGTTTATACAAAAATTTCACTCTGGGTGAACGCTTATTTGTTTTCATATATAAGTACTTCCCAAGTGGCATGGGCACAAAAGGGATAGGCATTGTGTGTGCACTAAGCATGGTATGCACAGACAAGCCCAGCAAAAGAAATGGCAGCTTAAGTATCATTCAATCAACTAAATGCATATACTTTGTACTATTGAGGAATATCGAAAATTAAATCTTAAACAACTGTTTTGGTTCTGTTCCATTTCTGTTAGCACTAATGCAGTTCAAAAGAGAACACCATGCTGTCAAGTGATTCATTGAAATACTGGCAATAGTTAGCGGCTGGGAGGGTTGGATTGTTTTCCCACTGGTGATAGGAACTACTCACTAAGAAATGCCATCTTTACTTCCATTTCAGGATATGGGATCCTCACACCTCTGATTTTTCTGTTATCTATTTCCTCTGTCATATTTATCATTTATTCATGCCCACATTCCAGGCTAGGAATGCTCTCTGGGGTATGTAAGACCTACATCTCGTGCACAATGGGACTAATTGAGCGATGGACTGTTACTTCCTCGAGACTCTGCAATATATATGCCATTTCTAGTTTTTGCCAGCTAAACCAGAGCATTTTATTTTTACGAGCAATTGATCAATAGGGATTGAAGTGTGCAATGAAATATCAATACCCATAAGTAAGACAGATTTCCTGCCTGTTTTTTCCTAGCCTGTTTTTATGGCTACCATATATCACCTTTTTCCTGTGTTCCCAAAGTAACTGTCTTCTAGCAACTCATTATTCAGACATCCAGAGGAAAATGGAAACCTACCCACAGTGATGACAGCTAAATGAATATGCAGTATAATGCAAATAGCTCCACATGTTAACTGGAACAAAATAAATTATTCGTATATGTGCCAGGGTATTTTCAAGAAGGTTTGACCATTACAGCAGAATAAATCCAGTAATTCTTTCTCATAGTTGAAGAAATATCAAATGAAAGTTCACCATAGTACCCTCAAAGTATTATATATAGAAATCACGTCTTGACCAAGGCTACAGAAGGCAGAAAAAGACAGCAACACCCAAAGGTTGAAATATCAGTGAAAAATAAGGAGATAATACTTATCTGGGCAGTACATGAGAGGAAAACTCGATCCTTGTATGCCACTGTTGTCACCCATTTTGTGATTGTATTTATTTTTCTGAACATGAATTTGTGCTGGGGTTTGCTTTCTTCTGATTTGGCTGTGCTAACAGTGTTGAATAATCACTTAAGTTTTAACTCTTTTCTGAATGATTCAGAAGACAGAAACAGCAGTGCAACTTCCCTGCACTGCAAAAACACAGAAACTTTAACCTTGGGAAACTGCGGAACATTCAATGACTTTGATTGACATCCCTTCCCTGCTGGAGCAGTGCGTTGCCATCTTCATAAGTAATGCCAGAAATTTATGACCAGATACTGTGCTCATTTTTCTCCTCATTCTCAGCAATATGAAAATAGAAAATCTTCCTATAATAACAATATTTTGGGGTTTGTTCTTTTAATTTTTCATAGTTTTTTTTTTTCTTTTGTCAAGAAAAAGCAAAAATCAGGAACATAGAAAAGAAGAAACTTTAAAAAACCCAGTGCATGTGAAGAGAAAAAGAAACACAACAGTTTTCAAGTTTTAGGGGTATTTTTCTCCTAATACTTTTCATGTTATTTCTCCTGGAAAGTAATGTTTTCAAACTGAAGATTGTTTGATTGAAAAACCTGTTCATTCACTGAATTGGTGGGAATCTCCCTAAAGCACTAGTTCTGAAAGCTATTTTTCTAGATGTTCAACAGACTTGGGCAGAGATGTCTACATTTTCATTGTATTTATGGTTTTTGACGTTTTGGCCTACACCTAAAATATAGAGGGGTTTTGTTGTTCTTGTAAATAGAGGAGGTTCTCATATTAGAAAATCCCTAGAAAAGTAGAAGGAGTGTATGCTTCCCTGTGCTGGCCTATTCCAAGTCCTGCTGCACAACAGCCTTAAAGAAAGACTTTTCTTCCTCTGCATAATGGGAGAAGGAGGATTTCCGTTAAGGTCTCTCACAAGAGAGACTAGTGAGCAGCATCACACTAATTCATAGGATATAATTTCTGTTAATAGTATTGTGGACCAGTGTTTTTCAGGAAACTTTATGATAGCTATTTTGTTATACAGTAATTTTACAGGTGGAAATTTCACAGGAGACAGAGGTGTATTCAGTTCCATGATTTTCCATATATAAAAGTTAGTGACCACAAAGCCCAGACTTATTTTTCAAGACTGGGTGCATCCAACTCTAAGTGTGTACTACCCCATTTATATCACCTGTGTGAAAGCACTCCTGGCTGAGTTCAACATTTTCCTGAGGAGGTCAGTGGACTTTATAACTGTCTGAATATACCTTAGAAAATACTGACCGCAAGCCAAAAAAAAGATACTTATACCTGACAGGGAGAAGTGAGGTATAAAAAAATACATCTGCTCTACAGTTTGAGTTCTATGAGCGGTATTGGGGGGTGGGGGAGAAAAATCAAATCAGAGGTGGATCTAAACCTAGTGAGGTATGCAGTGTAGTTCACATTAGAATAAAGTTTTGGTTGTAATCCCAAAACTGATTAAGTCAATGGAAGGACTCATACTGGCTTCAAAGGATGTTGAACTGTGGCATGATTCCTCAGCTGCCTTTGGCTTATGGAAATCACAGGAACATATGACAAAATTTCAACCATCTGCTGAAATCATTGCTCCAATAGAAAAGTCAAGGGTGCATTTTAAACCATTTTCCACTTAATACAGAATTGTTTCATACAGAGTGCAATCTTTTTAAATAAGGTGTCAAAAATGGCTTTTTATATGTATCAAAGAAATATCCCTGTAGAAATACATTTCAAATTTCAGACTGGCACAGAGTTGCCCTTCAGATTCTACTTAGAAGGTTTCACAGTTCTTCTCCAAAATACTTATTCATCCAATCTCATTTATGTCTTAAAAATCATCACATACACTACATTTAAGTCATTTTGACATTTGGTCTTTTTTTGTGAATGTATAAAGCACATTTAACCTAGTTTCGATAATATATTGTGTGGCTGGCTTTGACTGCAAATGATTTGTTTCTTCTGCAAAAGTAAATCACGCTGTGATGTACCTTTAAGTGTGTTCTGCTGCAAAGCTTACTTAGTTTTATGACTTTAACATTAACTGCTCCTGGAAGGAGTCTGTTCTGTGCCCTTAAAATAAAGATGACTGTATGTAAGGGTCAAAAGTCTATATCCAAATGCTGAAATGCATGCATTTAGATCAAAACTACCATATAAAATATATTTCATTTTTGTTTATATCAAAATGAGGACTTTGGAACCATAAATATAATATTTTAATCATAGTTTCCTCACAGAGTCAACTAGATCAGAATTAAGATTATCAAGTCTAGCTATTACCCCAGGAAAATTAGAATAGGATAGAATAGAATAGAATAGAATAGAATAGAATAGAATAGAATAGAATAGAATAGAATAGACTATAAATCTACTAAATTATAATAGTACCATGTTGGTGTATTAGCCTTATATTAATACTTTGAGCCTTAATGTTAGCATTCTAGGTCATGGTGAACATGACTTTGGTGAGATAGCCAGTCCTCATTTTCACTTAATGTGCTTCTAAGTATTACCAAAAAAGGACACAGATACTGTCAGAAAGTAAATATGGGAGCAGTTAGTTAATTCTGGTTTTGAATCTAGAACATATGTTTTCAGATCAAATTATACCATTTAGTGGAGCCATTAGTTTTCAGTTTAAATGTGTTGGTTAAACATGCATAGGTTTAAATATCAGCTATTAGAGCAGAGCTGGGGTGCTGCAGTCCAGATTTCCTATTCTAGCAAATCAGGCTTCAGACAGAAGAAATTTGCAGCTGTTTGCAAGGACATAAATACATGATTTTAGATTTATTTTAGATCTTTAGACATTCCTTTCACAATAAACACTTCTTGGTTTGGAAGAAATCTGCCATAGTTGTAGCTTAATGATTAAGTTCTTCACTTGTTTAGCCCTTTTGATGTCTCTTTTACCTTGTGGGAAATTTTAAAATCCCAGACCAAACAAGAACAGTTACTTAAAAAAATAGTATGATTTCCAGAATTACCTCACAGTGAGAATGAAGACTGCCATCAACCACGATGGATTTCAAATTAGGCATTTATACACAAATCATGTTTTTTTCAGGTTTATTCCCTTTTGTAAATTAGATTTCAAGGGACTGATCACAGATTGAGTTGAGTAACGTGGCCTCAATAAATTTCTATCTGTCTGAAACCTGAACCATTCAGTAAGTTTTTACTGAATATCAAACTTGAAAACTGCTCCCATGAACTTCTGTCTCAGTGGAATACCAAATGATGCCACACTTAGTGGTACTGGTAGCCCCAAATACACTTTTTTCATGCTCTTTAACACCATGCTTGGTCCAACCCAGGCCTGCATTGACTCCCATCTTGTATTACAGACACACTCATTCTCTCACCAAGCGTTTCATGTTTCATGAACTGTATGTTTTCAAAAAGAAGTGTATGCTATCTGGAAGAAGCTTCCACTGCTCCACAAACCTTGTAGGGTTTTACAGGAAGCAATATTTGCTGTATAACCAGCAGAAGGATAGTTTAATAAAGCAGGTGACATAGGCGCTCTGAAAAAGGAAGCAGTCTGAAGTCAGGATTTATATTAATCTGCTGAAGAACTGCTCCTGGGATTTTTCACTGAAATTATCATGGACAAGATGAACATAAATGACTATCAAATCCCTATTTCTTACCTTTTGTTTTCTTTTTCACCTGATTTCTAATTTCTCATTCTTTAGATATGGTGTTCCATCTTCTCTGGCTGTTACTCTATATCTTTAAAATTCTTCTTTCCTTTTTTTTTTTTTATGAGAAGCTATCATCAAAAAGCTATAAAAAACTCTGTCATCTTGAAATTATTGAAGTTTCAGCCTTTTTCAAATGTCTTTTAATACCTCAAAACTGTAAATAGTTATTAGTAGTTCTTCTTTACTTGATACAAAGTCCACCTTAGTTGTCACTCTTCACATCTTCCTTAGGTCTCGCTTTTCTATCTAGAGCTAGACATGCTCACTGAGCATTTCCTCTGGAGACAAGAACTAAGCAGATATAATAATGATTGGGACTCTATGGGTATTTTTACTAATTTCATTAGGTAGTATGGGCATTTCAGTAGTTGTTTAATCTTGTGATGTTCTATGGTCAGACTTCAAAGAATTATAGCTGGCCATTAACTATTTAAGCTTGATGATTAATTAAAAAACATCCTTGATCTGGGAAGTTTGTCTGGAAATCTTCCCAAGCTTTGTTTAAGATCACTGGCTTAAAGATACTACAGGCTGCAAACTTCCCAGGTGGTAAGACAGCAGAGCAGTTCATATTTACCAGTTTACAGAACCATACTCAAAGCAGAAGAAACGTGCAGGTGTTTGCAGGGACCTAAATATTTCTGGGTTGGTTTGTTTCAGTCCTTTGCTCTGGGCATTACAGAACTTGGACAATAAATAATTCCTGGTTTGGAGTAAGCTGTTTTATTTAAATCACCTTCATTAATGTTATCAGATATTTGTAACAGAAATGTGTTAAATTTAATAGGACAACCTGAACTAGTCCGTTTAGTTAGAGAAGGACTACAGAGCTGGCTGTCTGATCTGTGGAACCCCTTGATTCCAGTCCCAAACTTGCCAAAATAAGGTAAACCTTCCTTCACTTGCTCAAGTAGTGCACCTTGGCAAAGCACCTGCAGCTCATTGATTTCACAGCACATACTAAAAAGGATGAGGCATGTGTGAACCTTCCTGAGTAACTGAGCAGGAAAAACTGAGCATTCTTTAGTATTTCAATAGTACTGACATTACAAAACCATGAGATGTATTTTTGCATTTAGTGTGTTTCTTAATGGGCCTTATTACTTGACTTTGTATCTTAACTGGGCTCTTTTTCAAACAGAATAGCTCATAGGTCACAAAGTAATGTGTTTAGTTAACAGAATGTTTCTAATAATCTTGTGTAATAGCCCTCCCAGTCTTTCAAACTGTAGCTGTTCATGGGGCTTCTGCTAGGGAACAAACTTGCTTTGCACGTTTCATTTTTCCCACTATGAAACCTAGCAAGCCAGGGCTGCTTCTGACTGATAAAGTGTAAATAAACTGAGCCAGGGCACACATGTGATTTCATGGCAAAGCACCTGAGGGATAAAGCAGAGCAAACATCTGTGGTTTCTGACCCTGTCAGGGTGATTTATTTCCCTGAGAAGTAATGAATGAGAGATAATGAAGACCAATTAGATTGCAAATCCAGATCCCTGACACTCCATTACATAGGTAACTGCAGTATTGGTATGTTAGCAAATAGTGTTACGCATACTAAATTTTACCAAGCTCCATTGGTGTAGAACACCTTCATGAAAATGTTCTCACAAAGATCAAGAGTGACCCTTGTTCCCTTGAGAAAGTCATCACTGTTAGTCACAGAATTTCAGCCTGCCCAAAGGCAGCATGTGTGATTGTGGCATTGGTGGAGCCAAGGCTGCTGAAGCCCAGGGAAATTGCCTATTGTATGCTTCCCTCCTTCTTCACTTACTTACTTATTGGACTTACTTACATATTGGACTTACTTACAATTATTTTTGTTACTTGACAAAAGCAGAGACTACTTTATTCAAAGAAAGCCTAGATTTATACAATGACATTTACAGTAGCCATGGCTGGCTGTGCAATTACTAGCAAAGAATTGAAGGGCTTTGGGAGAGTAAGCTGCTTTGAAGTGTTATCACTCTGAGAGGAGACAGCAAGTATCTCAGTCCTTTGCCTCTGAGACTAATTTCACTGAAGACTTTGTTATTATAGAGAATTTCAAAAAAGTTTTAGCAAAAGCTTTCTCATCCTATTAATTCTTACCCCTCATCCCTCTTAAGGAGAAAACGAAAGAGTGGGTTTGTTTTTTTCATGAAGGAGTCCTTTCACACCATTAAACCCTCCCTCCTCTGGAAGGTTCTGTAACACACATACTAGTAACATGCAAACTTGCAAAATGTGTTGAAAGTTAGGCAGGAAGTATGGGTGCAACCAATAAATACTAATATTACACAACATAAAGTGAATGATGTATTGGATGATGAAGTTTTACACCTGCACTGTTCACTTGATATTATTTTGCCTATCATTTCCCTTTTTTTCTGCAGCAGACTCTCACCTTTTCCTATCATTGCAGTCCATTATAGTGTCCTAGCTTTGTAGTCCATCATAGTGTTGCTTTGAAGTGCTTTATGTCAGTCTTTCTCACTGTGCACAAGTCTTTTATAAACTCTAGACAATCCTGAGCTTTATATTGCAGAGTATCTTAGAGTTGCGAATTCAGTAAAAGGAAAGAGGCAAATGATTGTCACAGAGGAAGCTTTTATTCATTGCACAGGTATCAGTGCTGCTTACAGCTTAGGCTGTCTAATATTTGCTCATAAATATTTTTTTATTTTTGTTTTTAAGTATAGAAATTTACTTTCAGAAATTGGGCAGAAGTGCCCTGCTGTACGCTTACAAAAATATGACTGACTAAATTAAAATTCAGTTCTAATTTTTTCCAAAATGTTTAACTCTCAAAGTGAGAACCATTTAACTCAAGTACGGAGAAATGTGCTTCCTTATTATTTCTTGTGAATAATCCTCAGACAGTTAAATGTGCCACAGGAATCTAAACATAAATATATAACACATAATACTGCAGCACGTATACATGTCTTCTGGGGATTGCCTCTCAAATTGGAATTCACACTCAAGGTCAGCTAATTGTGTCTGTTACAGAGAAATGACCCAGCTAATACTATGTCTTAAGGTCAAAGGGCTCCAGATGACATTAGAAACTCCTTGGGGCAAAGCCATGGCCATGAAATAGGAGGCAATCAGTCTCATAGAATCATAGAATGGTTTGGATTGGAAAGGATCTTAAGACCATCTAGTTCAAACCCCTCTGCCATGGGCAGGGACACCTTCCTCTAGACCAGGTTGCTCAAGGCCCTGTACAACCTCTCCCATCACTTTGAAGTTTAGGTAGACTCGACAAAATGCAGGGGGAGGAAAGATACTCCTCCAGAAAGGTGCCTGGGAGAGGTGGAAATTTCCACTGTCACCTAATTGAACAATGGCAAAATTAGGAAAACAAAGGCTGTGGGAAATCTTGGTCATTTGAGTTTTCTAATAAAAAAACATAGTTTTCAGGTTTCTAAAAAGCACTGCTAAACTGATCATGTGTTAAAAGAACTGGGACTAGTTTGCAGATGGACAGAATATTCCCTGGTTGGCAAGGTTTCATTTTGGTTCCCCTTCCCTGTTTTGGATTTGATGTAGCCCAACCCATAACAAGGCCTTGGAAAACAGAGATCATATGCCCTGGTCCCTCTTCTCCTAAAGGACTGTGGGACAGAGAGAAAACAATTGCCTAACAATGATCAGTAACTGCCCATGCATGGGTATAGTATCATTGACAAGTGTAATAGTATACACATTTTTACTGAAGTGCTAAATTGTCGGCACATTCTCTGTAACTTGTGAGTTGTAGTAACTCCATAGTGGGTTAGCAGATGGTGAGCTGAGTGAGACAGTGTGCCATGACTCATGTATTTTTAAATAAATGAGAAACATCTTTTCTGTAAGGCAAATAGAGCCACAATATTTTCATTTGAATCCTGGTCTTTCTAAATGAGAGCATGTTGATTGAAAGGAAGGAGTGAAAGAAAATAACTTTAAGACATTACATAGTCCCTACATCACTCAGAACCACTCCATGGTCTGCTACTCTATCCTAGCTTCAGCATGCCAAGTCATATCTTCTCCAGCATTATTCCTTAACAGTGTTTACAGGCTGTCACTGACTATACCATTTTCAACCCTACTTTTTCAAGTACTGAAAAAAATATATTGTTGGTGCTATACATGTGTAAACATGACAAAAGACTTCACCCGAAGTCTAATAAGAATATACTTTACTTTAAAAACTGTCTTTTGAGACACCGATATGAAAAGCTGTTAAAATTAAATGCATGGGCAAGTGTTTAGACCATAAAGTATTTTAAAGGAAAGTGTCTTGCCAACTGCTTTAAGAAGAAACACCAGCAATATATTTAAATAGCTAAGCATTCATCTTCCCATACTTCAGTGCCTAAACAACTTGCTTAAAAAATAATATAAAAAATAAAAACAGACATAACATGGACGTAGCAGCTTTCTAAAGTGGATACAATAGAAGATACATCCACATAGATGTAGGACCTAATGAGCAAGCATCTCAGTATATTGAGCACGTTGACTCTCAAAAGCCAAAGAAGCATTTGTTTCTAAGTAAGTGTAATGTACAGAGACTAAGATACACAGGATTGTCTAATTTGGTTGTTTATTACTGCTTTCTTGTTTTCATAGAATCACAGAATGGTTTGGGTTGGAATGATCATCTAGTTCAAACCCCTCTGCCATGGGCAGGGACACCTTCCACTAGACCAGGTTGCTCAAGGCGCCATCCATTTCTCTGGGCAACCTGTCTCACCACCCTCAGAGTAAAGAATTTCTTCCTAATATCTAATCTAAATCAACCTTTTTTCAGTTTAAAGTCATTGCTCCTTGTCCTACCCCTACATATCCTTGTAAAAAGCACTTCTCCAGCTTTCTTGTAGGCCCCATTTATGTATTGGAAGACTGCTCTAATGTCTCCCCAGAGCCTTCTCTTCAGGATTAACAAGCCCAACTCCCTCAGCCTGTCTTCATAGGAGAGGCACTTCACCCATCAAGAATTTTTGTGGCATTCAGAGCTGAATGCAGTACTCTAAGTGGGGTCTCATGAGAGCAGAGTAGAGGGGGAGAATCACCTCTCTCAACCTGCTGATCATGGTCCTTTTGATGCAGCTCAGTATATGGTTGGCTTTCTAGGCTTCAGGTGTACACTTCTGGCCATGTTGAGCCTCCCATCACCCAACACCCCACACCCCCAAATCTTTCTCTTAAGGGTTGTTCTCAATCCATTCTCTACCCAGCCTGAGAGGGGGAGAATCACCTCTCTCAACCTGCTGATCATGGTCCTTTTGATGCAGCTCAGTATATGGTTGGCTTTCTAGGCTTCAGGTGTACACTTCTGGCCATGTTGAGCCTCCCATCACCCAACACCCCACACCCCCAAATCTTTCTCTTAAGGGTTGTTCTCAATCCATTCTCTACCCAGCCTGTGTGCTTGGGATTGCCCCAACCCAGGTGCAGGACCTTGCACTTGGCCTTGTTGAGCTTCATGAGGTTCACATGGGCGCACCTCTCAAGCCTGTCAGGGTCCCTCTGGAAGGATTTCGATCTCTGTAATGTGTTTGCTAAATCATTTAGCTATTCCAGTCTTCTTGTCAGCCTACTTCAGGGACAGCTTAGTGTACTGTAAGATTATAAAGTTCCCAAAACATGAAAAAAGAATGAATTCACATAGCTCAGCACTGGTCTAAAATGTTTCAGACCTGCACAGAGTAGTCAGACAAACAAATCACACAATATTTTAAAAATAATACATTTGTAGCCATTTCAATAACATTACAATTCAAACAAATTCAATCTGCTTGTTTAAAAAGTTCAACAGATATAGTGAAAAAGTCCAAGTCTTTCTACAATGTTTTAATGGATACATAAACCTGCTGAAGAACAGCGTGATAATCATTAACTAGAAAAAACAGAAGAACCAGGAAAATATTCTAAGAAAGGAAAGTACTTCTCAAAGAAACAGAAAACAAGGTGGAAAAGGAGATAACAGCTGGGACTGAAGAATTACAGACCTTTGGCAGAAAAGTTTAATCTACTTGGTAGCAATCTGAATCTATAGCAGACTCCTTCAGGCTCATTGTGAAATGTTTGCATTTCTGGCCTAGCTAAGCCTAGAAGGTGTTGTTATACATATCTGATTTGCAACTTTGCTAGTGCAGGGAGTAAATCAAGACAAAAGCCAAGGAAAGGTAAGTAGTGCACCTATTCTGCTGCTTTTTATAATGCCCCTGTGTAGAAAGGAATTCTTTCAGTGCAAAAATTAAATCAAAATTAAAACATCACAAAATAATGATAAATTTACTGTGTTATCTACTTGAAAATCATTGAAAAAACCCAGCATTTTCCAAACAATTAATGGGCTATTTATTGCTGCTACCATTATTTGATACTTCTATGTACTCAGAGATTTCCTACAAATGTTATAAAACTATCACCAAACCTCACCAAAGGCAGGTTGCCCAGAGAATTTCATGCCAAAAGACTCTACTTGTTTTCTCTTTGTCCTACAGCACTTCTTCTGTAGCACAGCCTAAAATTTGTCATAAGTCCACTGCTCTCTAAAAGATTTTCTCTCCACTCTCTCTGTAATGCTGAACAGGCATTAGTAAAGCAAAACAGTTATATATAGTGTATGCATAACCAAGCAAAAGGCTAGTTAACATTTCCGCATGATACTGGTATCGTCATACATGATTAACCTTTAATAAGTTTCAGAACACTGACACCATGTGATAATGCCAAAACAGGAAAGGGCTAGGAGGGAATAAAGATATTTGTGTAAAAGCTGATGCACTGGCTCCTGAGTCCAGTGCACTCAATGATGCAGAAAAAATACATGTTGAAGAATGGGTCAGCAGACAAGAGGCAAGCAGCTAAGTAAGAAGAAAAAGAATTTGGCAGACCAGACAACCTCAAATAACAAAAACTGAATATGAATCCTGAAGTGAAAATGTAGAAGACTCACTTATAAGTGGAAAAGCTGAGAGTGAAATAGATGGTCTTTGCTGCTCTTTACTGTATGGACCAGAAAAGTTACTGTGATATCAAGTAAAAGAGCCGGAGAGTCTTTATGTCTTTAGTATAAATATGACAGTATTTCTGTATCATATTTTGCATGAAACTGAAAGTGTGAAAAGCTCTCTGTGATGACAATAAAGATAAATTCATCAGTTTATAGTTTGCTGAACTTAGATTCAGATACATTTAGATTGCGTACTCAGGCTCACAGAAAGTGAATGTCAGCATTGGGACTGAAGCCCAGGAGATAAGACTAGAGTGATATTCAGAGACCTCAGACAAGATGACTGTCCCTTTGCCTTTGTATAGCGTAAGAAATAACAGGATGTTGGGACTTGGGGTATGGAATCACAAAGGAAAAGTCTTTCTAAGAACACAAACAAAAAGAAATCATAGCCCTCTTTCTCGGTCTTAATAAGAATTTCACAATTTCACATCACCCCCTCTGATCTTATGTTGTTACATACTTTGTTCAGATGGCTTGAACTAGAAATCAGTTGATGACTTTTCTACTGGCCTTTTCTTGGAAACTTTGTTTCTAAAGCTTTTTCTTTTATATTTTGGTATCATCTACCACAGCAAATGATCAGAGCCATAAACAACAAATTTGTTTTGAGAATGTCAGGTGTGTTCGTGAACATTTCAAGAAAATACAAAAAGATATACTGTGTAAAATCCTTTCTTTGCTGTGTGTTTTAGAAGCAGGCAGTAATCTCAGGTACAATGAGAAGAGCATAAGTCCTTACAACTCTGACATTTTGCTGAAGAGTTGCTTTTGTAAAGAATTATTCTAGTAACTGCTGGCACCAAAGGGAAGGTCCAGCTTTTGAATGCATGTCTTTGTCTGCTAGCTAGAGGACACTGGTAAGGCCCAGCATAAATCCTTGAGAGGTTAGGCAAGGATAAGATTCATGTCCTTAGCCAACATCCAGGAGCTGTGAGCAAATACCGGAGAGAGCAAACAGTATTTTAACTAAAAAGAGACTAATTTTGGTGTCTGTTTACAACTGTCTCACTTCTCAGTGAATTCACAAACCTCAAACCTCTTCTCTCTGTTCCTCTTCAGCTTTTTGCAGGTGCTAAAAACAAGCAATACCTTTTCAGCTGACAGGATTTTGGCATGAGTCATTTGGCATCTAAATGCTGAGTCCATTCTGTCAGACATAAAATATTTGTTGTGATTATTTTTAAAAAATAATAATTAATTTTTATGTCCAGTATTAGTCATTGGGGGGGGGGGGGGTTTCCCTTTTTTTGTGTGGGGGGGGGGGGGGATTGCCCTTTTTTATTGTTTATATGCATAACTCTAGACAGACTATTTTTAGCAGGAGGACTAAATTTTAGGCAATTTTATCAGGAAGTTCAGAAACAAAATTCACTAAACTATGAACTTACATAATATAGCTTGTACCTCTCCATTTCTGTTAAAAATGCAGTGCCAGCATTTCTTGTCATCTTTCTCAAAAGGCTTTCAAAAACACTTGCAAAAATATTAATTAGAAATTTAACTCCTCAGTGAACTGAGAGGACAGATATTCCCTGTTTAAAAGAACTTTCAATTTGTGTTCTGAAAGCTCTGTCCTTGTCCATTGACAAGATTAAAAAATTAATGTTTTTCTTATTTTCTTCTGTTTATACTTAATGTCAATGAAATGGTATCCACCAATTGCATATAAAAAGCTTTTAGCTTCCATGTGCCTTTTCTAGAGCAACCCGCTCCTGCTAATATCCTATTGATTTTTATTTTAAAAATGAAGAATATATTCAGCCACTTCTGTGTAGTAAGTGCAAATTTTCAACAAATACATGCAGAGTGATGGCTCTGTTGCACTTACGAGTCTTGTTTAAATTAGATCACAGGTAAATAGAGACAGGATGGAAAGGAAAGTAATCAAGTTTCAATGGATAAAGACCAAATTAATAAAAATTTTTTAAAAATAGGAAATCAAGGAATATTCACCTGTTTCAGGAAAGGCTGTGTAACTGCCATGCCATATCCCCATCTGTTTGCAGCCACAGTGTTTACATGAGAATGAGGCGGCCTTGGTTTGCACTTTGTATTCTGCAGGAGTCTCCTGGGGCTGCTGAGAATGTGTGTGGAATCCAGGAGCATCCCAGCCGGGCAGCTGAACCCTCTGCATCCATCTGCTCTTACGTCCTACCATCGCCTTCTTCCATGTTGGGCAGCTTTGCAGATCTGTGAAGGCTGCATCTTCACTGTAGTTGTAACAGGAGAGAAGTAGAAAAATGGGACCACTAAGCTAAACAAAACTTAAGAAGTCATGGATACCACTTAGCTATTGATGTATCAAAATGTATCAATGTATCAGTATGTATCAAATCCAGATATTTGTAAGATTAAATTGTGTGTGCCACTTTGTGCATATGTGAATAATTTTAGCTTTTTTGACCTTTTATTTGCATGTAATATGTGGGAGATACAGCAACTTATTTTTAAAACCCACAAAACATAAGCTTCATTTCCTCTTACTTATAAAAAGATCTTGGTTCATCCACTTCTATGGAAATACAGTGTTCGGCTTCCTGCTAAATTCTTAGCATGCTTCTGCTCACTTCTCAAAATGTTTTCCTTCAGCCTTGTTGACTGTGAAAGAAACTCTGAACCAAATCCTGAGGTGAAACACACTGAAATGCAACAGAGGCTAAAAGTGGCTAGTAATTAATTTTTGATGTTGTTAGCTGATATACATGGGCCCTTTTCCTAGAGGTGTGAAAGCCAGCAAATCAAACTGCAGGAGGGGAAAGTCTGAGCCTGCCCAGCAGAAGCCATTTCATGAATTAGACAGTGAATTAAACAATTTTCCATGGACCATAAGCCCATCACTCCTGAGAAGCCTCTGTCAAATCTCTTATAAACCATAACTGCATTTCCTAACTAAAGGCTCTTACCTCGATGCGCTGTTAGAACAAACCATATGAATTGATGTCCTTCATATACAGTTCATGTATGATGGACTCGATGGACTCTACTATGGGCCCTGTATCATAGCTTCTCAGCTACTGGAGTTTACTGATGGAGTAGCTGTCCTAGAGTCATATATGCAGTATTTTTTGTATAGTCAAAGATATGATTACACTTGCACTGAAACCAACTCATTTTTTTCAAAGTCTTGTCTTTGCTGGAGTCACCATCCCACACAAAGGATCTACTTTGACCTCGTACAGATGAAAACTTAATACTGAAATACTCATGGCCATGGAAGAGTGTTGACAACTCCAGCGTATGCTATTTTCACTGCCTGCCCCTATCATAACAATTTCTCACAACGGAAGAAACAGAAATGAAGGCAAAAAACACCTAAAATTCTGCTGCCCAAATAGAGGAGGGGAAAGAAAGAATAGATAATTTAAAGATCAACAAAATCTTCGATGCTAAATTTGGAATAATCTCCATTTTCTTCACCCCTGAAGTGGTAACTTCACTTTCAGTAGTTGCTTCTTCCTCTTTTTTCTTTACCAGATGCAGACAGTGAGTTATAGCAAAAGAAAAACAGAGCTTTTTCTACTTCCAGCCATTATTCATGCATGCTCCTTCATATGGTTTTATTTTCAAATATTTTCCCATAAAGATGTAACTTACTTTAGGGCTTACTTCAAGGAAGTTCATGACAAGTTCCCATATGCTATTGCTTAACCCAGGACAGCTGATCTTTGTAAATCAGCAACAGACCCAGCAGCAATATCTGACTGTAATAGGTTGATGGGTTTTGCCTGTTTGTAGTGCAGTCAGTTCACTAATGAGGAGCTGGCAAGAGCACAATGCCCCCTGGACCTCATTAAATAGGCTTATTTTGGCCTGCTCAAATGTTACCTCAGGACTTGAGTACAGAGGCTGCAACAGTGCCCTGCTGCAGAAATGGAAGTCCTGTCTCACCAGCGGAGGTGGTGTCTTCCTGAAGAGTTTTAAGTAAGGTTTTCTCCCTGTCACTGTCTCTCTACATATGACATAAGGATACAGCGATGACACTAATGAAAGTAAGTTTCATGCAGAGGTTTGTTGATGTTCACACTGAAGAAGCTCAGTCCCATCCCGGGGCCCACTCTGCAGTCACTCTCTGTGCATAATGACGTCTCCCCACACTGGCAGTCTCCAAGCACTCCTGAGGCTCCTCTGCTCTTCTCTGTAGAGCTGAGCAGTTCTAAGCTTCCTTAACAAATTGTGCAAACGTCTTCCGAAGTAAGGGAAACTACATGAGTGGCAGAGTGCTTACAGAGCCCCCCCTCACCACACTCTGCTCCTGGGCAAGGCAGCCTTGGGGAAGCGAGAAAGACACAGATGCATTAATGTTACTCTAGTCAAAACTCATTAGTTAGCTCTCCCAGGTGTGGAGGGAGTCTGAAAGTGAACTGCAGTCATTAGTGCTTTCCTAACCTGCTCTCATTTTGCTCAGCTGTCACGTCCAGGTTTGCCATTTCTAGCTTAGACATGCTGGCAAAAGAGATGCTTACAAAGTGAAGCTCAAGCGCCAAGACCTTTGGGTCCCCTGAGGCTGCAGATTATTTTGCTTGGAGTCTTATCTCCACTCTGGCTAAGCACAAGAGCAAAAATTACAAATCTGATCAGTCTTTTTTCAGCCCACAAGTATGCAACTTCTGCTACTGTAAAAAACTAGAACCCCAGGTTCTGATTGTACAAAACCTCAAAATCAGTTTAGGGGAAGAGCTACCTGCAGGAACACTGGAGCTGTGATAGCAGTGATTTTCACCCAGTAGAGGAGAAAAACTGCAGATGCTTCATCCCATGCCAGAGCTTGATGCACAGTGCCTGTTGACTGCACCACTAGTGGCATGTGAGTATGATGGGAGCATCAGGCTAGTCAGGAAAGCCTCTGTTGGGTTCTGACTCCTCCTGTGTTGGGCAGCCTCTGAGACTGGTACAGGACTGTCAGCAGAAGTGGCCTTCTCCAGTCAGATTTTTGCTTGTAAGTCAATAGGTGTTGGATTGCCTCCAAAGCTGCAGAAGTATTTGAGAAACAGGAAAAAGACTTAGGATCATAACCACAGATTTTCATTAGCAAAGATTAACAGCTTTCAGTTAGCCTAACTAGAAGCTTTACTTACTAATATAGCATTATACATTTCCAAGTCCATCTAAGTACAGCTAGAGGTGCACTGTCAGCTGCTTTGCCTGAATGGCTACAGTTGGTGTCCGGAGACTGCCTGTGTCTTCTGGTTAATACCGTGGGAGGTTGTTAGGCAGGCTGCCGCAGGTGGTGCACTAAGATGTCCTGCTGCTTAGCTATCACTGCAGAGACAGATTTATATAAAGAGATATATGAGACATGTTTTTCTAAATTAGTAATGACTTTATTAATCTGGACAGGAATATCCTGGTGTCCTGGGTTCAGCTACAGC
>NW_009941387.1:0-11657 GCF_000696875.1 Nestor notabilis | reverse complement strand
AGCCTCCCCTCGCTCAGTGCTGCGGGGGAGCCCCGGCGCTGCGCGTAGCTGTACTCCCAAACTTGCCCTCCGCTGCCAGAGGCTTCCCGTGACCTGTGCTGAGCGAGCTGGTGCGGACAGAAAACCGCCGGGTTTTCCTCAGAGGCTTCCCAGAGATCCTGTGCCTTCTGCAGACCGATAGCCTGACATACGTAGTTCTTCTGCGATGTATCTAGCGTTATTCTACTTCAGTGCTGGTGACCTTTAAGTTATGAGACTGTAGATTCGGCATGTTAAAACTAAAAATAGCTATAATAAAAGATTGGCTGCTTAGGTTCCACAAGTTTTGGCTCAGAATATGCACGTCATAACTGGTCACCTTAGAAACTAGAGTGGACACTTGCCGTGCTCTCTCCAGTGCGTAGTAAGCTGCTTATTTACTTTGCATGTTCTTAGTTGGTATAGTTTTAGTTATGCGAGCGGCAGGATAACTGTACTGAATATAAGATGTTGCTGTGAACCACACATACTGCATGAAGCGTATTTTAGATGCGTAGAGTTTGCTCTGAAAGTATTTGGTCATGGGCCCCTTAATCTCTGCCTCGTGCATTACGAGAGACCTCATGAGCAAACTCCCGTGTGCTGCTGTTCTGGACCCGTAGGTGAGCACTGGCTGCAAGTTCTCAGTGGAATCCTGTCAGTTTTCATCCTGACCAGGCCCAGCTGTCACAGAGCTCGTTCCCAGTTGCAGGCTACTTAGATTTTGATCCTTTTGAGTTGTAATCAGATTTGAGAGGATTGGATTTTAATCAAGAAAGGATCATTTTCCTTTTTTTGTTCCCTCCCCAAAAGTGCTCAAATACAAAGGTGAAAGCATAGAACAAACTGCAGTTGTAGTCAGCTGCCTGCAGTTGTGTGAAGGAAGTCATATTTTGAAAAAGCTGTTGTGAGATGCAGCTTTTATTAGCACTGATCTTGAGTTCGGCTCCAGGATGTAGCTGTGATAGATGTTAACCAAACTGCAGGATTGTTTTACGTAGGTGAAGAGTTTGTGCTTTTGATGAGTTTTAGGCACTTTTTCAATGCTTTTTGCTAGTTCTGGGATTCTCTGCTTCAGTGACAGAAAAGAATAAATTAGCAAGTAAAAATTAGTCAGGAAATAGCTGAAGCAAAACACGTGAAACTTGGTTAAAACTTCTTGTATGTTCCGTAACTTCTGAAGAGTTCCCAAACTGAGCCCTGTGCAGGATGCTGCTGCTTCAAGTGTGCCGAGTCCATTGGTATCTTCCACTTGCTGGTCCACGGTGCACACTGTTGTACATTCACAGTGGAGAGACAAACCTGCTCGGGGAAGCAGAGAGCATTTTGTTTTGTGTCCTCATCAGGCTTTGTACATTCACAGTGGAGAGACAAACCTGCTCCGGGAAGCAGAGAGCATTTTGTTTTGAGTCCTCATCAGGCTGGTGCTGCCTTCCATCCCATTGGGGATGGGCTATAGCATCCTTCTGGCATTACAGTCTGTATTTGAAGGTGATGTAAGTAGGCATGACGACAGCAATGTCAGCCTCAAACTGATAGCGTAATTCTAATAACTACCAGCCCAGAAACTGTTTGAACAAGAAGTTTTGCAGGAGGGCCTGTATGTAAGACCTTAGGAGTGCACTGAGCTTGGGGAACCTGATGTTACTTCACACAACTGTCCTGTATAATATCAGGTCTAGATTTTTGTGTTAGGCAGGGATTAGTTAACTCTTGCATTTGCTCAGCATATTCAAAGCAATCCACTGAGTTGAAGAGTGGGTAGTCCTGGCTTCTGGCATTCTATGGAGTGCATATAAATAGAAGCCCTGTATTTACATACAGCTGCTGAATTTGACCTTAGGCAACCCAGCTTGTTTTGGTTGTTTAAATGTATGTAGGGTGACTACAAATAATTCATAATGGGAGTTGGAAGGTTCCAGTGACCATTAACTGCAGGGAGTGCTCTGTCCCTGCAGACAGCTTGATGCTCTGTCAGAATGCACCTGGTATTTTTAGATTAATTTTGCATAGATTGATTTTATATACCAAACTATAAAATTTGGTTAAAGGGGGTATGTGTGTGGGGGGTGTATGCACAAAAAAAGCCTAAACAAACAAACCCAAACCCAACAACCACTCCCAAAATGTGGTTGGTTGAGAAAATGTAGCTAACACACAGTCATGGGCTGGATCAAAACCTTACTCCGAATATAGCATTAGATTGGTTATTCTTTTCTTTTGCTATTAGGAAGTAAAGTTATTTCCTTATTGAACTTACTTTCCCTAAAAATGACACAAAAGAGAGCCCAGAGATGTCCCATTGTCTGGGACATGGAGAGGAAATGCAGTCAAGGGGCAGTTGTGGAAGGTAGTGGGAGGTCAGAGCATGGTGACGGCTGGTGGGTGAAGTTTGGCAGGTGTGGAACAAGCTCTTTGAACTGGTGCCAGGAGGGAGCATGTTGCCAGTGGAGGGAGATGGGGGGGAGCTTTCCATCCTTGAGGAAAACTTCGGCATCCTGAAACGTGCAAGTCGGAACCAGGCGGCTTTCAGGGAGGGTAATGGGTGAAATATCCTTCTTGTGCCATTATCGGGTGCATTATGGTCTGTCTGTCTCTGGCACCACTGTGAAGACTCTGCTTTCCTTGCCTGTTAGCAGTTCAGTTATCTTCTGGCCTGCTTAAGAAAATGCTTTGATCTGTGCCTAGCAGGCTTTTTTTGAAGGACAAGACTTCTGTCACCTCTCATGACTTGAAGGTACTGTGTAACTCTGAATGTAGTCACCCCGTGTTTTCATGTGCACTCTTGAGGCATTGGTTTAGTCACTGTTGGCTGTTGTGTAGGGGTCACAAAATGGTGCCATATCAGAGAGAAATGAATCAAAGCAAAAAGGGACTGCTGCAAACCAGCAAGCCACCCTGCTACACAGGACCTTCTAGCTCTGACTGGGGGTGGATCTTTTCTTACTGCAGTTGGTTGCTCCTGAGGAAAGCAGGTAAGGGGAATTTTAACGTTTGTTAGGAGAAGTTCAACGTTCCTCATGTAAGTGAAGGTGCTCTTGTTCCCAGCCTCAGCTCAGGTGCAGCTGTACTTGGATGTATCTGGGGGTGGGTAGCAGACAAAGCAGAATATGGTTCCTCTTTTTGAGGACTCATAAGAGAAATGAGAGCATCCTTTGAAAAAAACAACCCCCAAACCCAAACTATCCCAGCACTTGTCTGTGCAGACCCATAAAACTATTAACAGAAAAGCTTTTGAGTTGGTGCCTCTTAACTGAAAAGGGCCTTCTTACTGAGTGGTGAGGTGCCTTTGAACTAACCTTTAATTATGGAGTAAATTACTTTGCATGGAAGTTCTGTCACACCCTTCAGTTGATAAAGAGTTGCAAAGCAGGCAGTCTGGCTTCTTTCTGCTCTGCCTGTGCATTCACCCGAGCACTTTGGCGTGCTCTGACATGAAATGGTACGATTTGGATGCTCTTTTCAGAAGATGAGTAGATTCGAATTGGTCTTGAGTTTTAAGCATGGAGGTTATTTTGGGGGTTGGCCGTGACTTTCTCAACTATTTGGAGATACCTCCGAATTAAATTATAAAATGGTTTCACAACTAATTGCTGAATTAGTGCTACTCAGCTTGGTACTTGCCTTGCAAGTTTGCCCTCTATCTTAGACTTGAACTCGGTAGTTGCTTTCATTTAACAGAAGATAATGGTAGACAAAAGTGATTTTGACTGGTCTTTCCGGGTGAGCAGGGAGTAGGACTTAAAAGGGGTGGATTAAAGCCTTTTGTTTGTTTTAATCGGCAGTTTAAGGACTTTTCTCTACCAAGACAGTACTTGGAGAACACAGGGGCAGGAAGCCTGAGGGCTGACTTAAGCTTTTTCTGATCCAGTGGTGGAAAACACTTAGGCTTTCTGGTTTACCCAGTTACACAGTGAGAACAAGTATAGGAGATGGTAACATCAAGAGTGTAAACTTCAGAGTTTGGTGTTATTTTTGCTACAGTGCTTTTTATTAGTGAGTTTTTGTGGATTTTTTTTTTTTTTTTACCCTGATTTGGTTGTCATTTATCTTTCTGGTAATGTTCTGTGTTAGGCAGCAAACGGATGTGGAGAGCCCATTCTTCACACAGTTGGAGGCCTAATATAAGACTGGGCACACCTCTTGATCCTCAACCTGGGATTAAAGCTTTTAATGGAAAGGACTTGGGTATTTAAAGTAGGATGCTTGGGTTTTGGTCAATTTGCTTTAGCTCGGAAGTTCTGGATTTTGTTTTCATCCTTAAATCTGAACTATGTGGACCCTGCAGCTGTGCTAAGAGGAGTTCTGTAAGTGACTCAGAGCCTATGATCCAGGAATCCAAACATCCCATTTGAATTAGAGGGTGATGGTTAACCAGGTTTAGAACAGTGTTCTTGGATCACTTTCCAAGTTTCAGTGATGCCTTATCCATACATTTCTGGACTATGAAATGTTCAATGCTGGAACTCCTTTCTGCCACAGAAGAGCAGGTAAATTACTTTGTGGTGTTCTATGTTTTTTTCCTTCTGGGTAATGATTTCTCAAAGTCCCACTGCCTTCTCCAGTACCTGCAAATAAGAAGTTTGGAGCAACTGATATTTTTTGCATTCTCTTTGTGTAAAAGAATAAAATATATTCCTGTAATAAGCTTACAATCTCTGTTCATGTTTGTGGCACACAAACCAGATGCTTCAATTTTACGTGGATCTTCATGAAACACAAGGTAGTTGTCCCAAAGAACAGTGAATTTTAGTGAGGAACACGTTTTGTAGTGTTTTTTGGAGGCCTCAGTACCACCAGACCTCATCAGAATAGCTGACTTATGCACTGAATAACATGAAGCATTTGTCTTGTAGCACCCTAAAACTGCTCTGTGCTTCATTTGCAGAAAACTGTTTGTGGGTGGCTTGGACTGGAGTACAACACAAGGTAAGTGATGGATGTTCTGCACTGATTGAGCCAGCAAAATAATGTATAGAGATGTAGCTTTTTAAAGACAAGACTGTGGTAAGAAAATTTCGATGAGATTCTACCCCTCTCTTCTGTTAATACAGTTTTCTGCAGAGAGTTCAGATGGGTGTTAATCACGTTGGGGTTTATATTTGCTGTCAGTGTTTGGAACTGAAGTTTTTGTTAGCTCAGAAGATGACAGTTTTTTATCATTGCTTTACTACAACACTGCTTTCCTTTTGTATGAGTGGAAATCATTACATACCATTTCTTCAGAGGAAGTAAAATCTAAACTTTTTCAGAAGATGAGTTTGAATTTGTTTAGCCATTTGCTTATCTCTTGTCTCATAACTGCATACACAACCTGGTTAAAGTTAATATCTGGTTCTGTTTAATATATGCTTTTGTTTTAACAGAAACTCTTCGTAGCTACTTCTCCCAGTATGGAGAAGTTGTAGACTGTGTCATAATGAAAGACAAAACAACAAACCAGTCTAGAGGATTTGGATTTGTCAAATTCAAAGATCCCAACTGTGTGGGAACAGTACTGGCCAGTAGACCTCACACGTTAGATGGCCGAAATGTAAGTTGCTTTTGTGTTCTGGGTTTGCTCCTGCTCCACACTGCTTCAAAGATCTGGTTTAAGTTCTGGTGGCTTGTTTGCAGATAGTGTAAAAGTTACTTGGCTGTTGGGTTCAATTGCTTATTGTAAGACAGCTTTAACTCAATGATTTGTGTCACATTGTAGAAGCGATGTATTGATGAGAGCTTTGATCTGAGGAGCTGGATTTCAGCAGTGCTGTGTTCAGCTGCCCTAAATGTAACTTTTAGAACAGTACTCTGCACGCTGAGATCTGACCAAACTGGAACTTCTTCCAGATTGATCCAAAGCCATGTACACCTAGGGGGATGCAACCAGAAAGGACACGACCGAAGGAAGGATGGGTAAGGAAAGATACTTGGTGTATCCTGCCTCTTTTCCAAGCTTTGGCTTACCTTCTAGCAGTTAAATTGAGTTCACTTGGATTATATCCATGTTTTAAAATCAGGAGTCAGTATGCAGGCCTCGGGTATAAATTTGGTTTCTGAAAAATGTCTTTTACTTAGATTTCCTTGGTAGGACTCCAAGTACAGCAAAGTGTTAATGAACATGGTGTGTTTGCGTCAGACTTGGTTTGGGTGTGGTATTTTCTTAAGGTCTTAGCAGTGCTTTTAGATGCGTTCTTCAAATCTTGAAACAAGTGTCTCGAAGTGCACTCGCAGGACTGATGCTCTTTTTCCAGCCTACTTCACACCCTGCAGGTTTATATGATTCATTAGAAAATGAGTAGATGGCCTCAGAACACAGTCCCTGGTTTTCTGATCTTCTGAAGAACAGAGACTGGGTTATAGCTGCAAACATTAAACATCTGAGCTCTGAATGTGCAGTTGCTTCACTTTAATGAGTAGGAGACTTCAAGCCTGGAGATGGCTTCCCCTCAACCTGCAAGTTCATGTTTAAGAATAAAACGCTAGAAGTAGCCAACTCTATTGTCCTGACTGATTTTTTTTTTTTTCCCCTCCATGATTTAGCAGAAAGGATCCAGGAGCGATAACAATAAATCAAATAAAATTTTTGTTGGTGGGATTCCTCATAACTGTGGCGAGACAGAGCTCAGGGAATACTTCAAGAAATTCGGAGTGGTGAGTCATTCAGCATGATGGTGCTTCTCAGTCGGTTGCAAGATCCTTTCCCTCCCCGCTTCTTTTTCTCAGTTTTCATCAAGTTGTTGAATTTTGGGTTAATTTATACAAACTGCTCTAGGGACCTACTGAAGCATTTGTAAATGTTCGTCATCGTGAAATGTTATCTTGCCGTTTGCCAAAATCTATTGCTCGGACATGTACTTCCTCTGCTGCTTCTGTCTCTTATTTAAGCCTACCTGATGCTATATTTCATTCCCTTGCAAAAACTGAGTTGAGTTGGCTTAAGATTTCTTTCTCTTTTCAATTCATAACTTAAGGCCTAATGATTAAATTGGGGGGGAGGGAAGGGGCACAGCGAGTACTTCATTGAGTTTGTCCAAGATCCTTCTCTTTGACTACATGTACGGGTAGGTTAAATTTTGCAGTCTCCTGCCAGTGTTATGGTAACAGCAGTTGCTTTTAAATCATCACCTGGAAACAGCTGAGTTCTGTTGTCCAGAACCTCCATTCTAGAGACAAACTACTACTCATGTTACGCACTTGGTTTTAATTCAGTTGCTAACCCCAGATTGAAAAAACTATTATATTCTGATCTTTTTTTTTCCCCTATTTAATTTCCATATATCCCAACTCTCGCTGCCCCTTTAAGATGGTAAACTATTGAGCTAAATTACTGAGTTCTGCTGTGAATAAGTTTTAGAAACTTAAATATTACCTGAGTTAAATTCAAGACTCTGCCAGTGAACATGAACTTGCCATCTTTGAGTGGCATTTTATGTGTTCTCTTGATAGTTGTTTTTAATCGCCTTTCTGCAAGATCTCTTCTTAGTGGTAGCAAAGGATTTATTGGTTCTTTCTCAAGTGGCTCAGTTTATCAACAGTACTGTATTGAAAATTTGATTTAAGATAATTTAAAAAAGAAAAACCCAGGGCAATGGCTAACAACTGTTTCTTTAGTTTGAAAGGCTGCAGTAAACTCATAATTCAAAATGAGGGAGCATGTTCCACAGCTGTGGAGCGTAATTTCTAAAGGCTCTTCCTCACAGACTTTTGGCTTTCCAATTCTGACCTCTGGATGGCTTGGGAGATACAGGGTTATGTTCCACCAAATGTAGAAGGCAACAGCCATTAAGTGTAAGTGCCTTTGAAAGTAAGTAGTAGAACTTTTAACAGTAGTGTAGAAACTGGAGAGTCTGTGTAGTGTTCTTAAGAGTTATCTTTGGAGAATTAGAGGCTCTTACATGCCGTGTGGCCACAGAGTTGTTTGGGTTTTTTTCCTGAGTTAAAATCACACTGATACTGATCATCCATAATATTGGGGAGGGGAACGTAATGCTATTTAAAGCATCAGTTTATACTGTTACTCTGTGCCACATTGATATTCAAGGAAGTAAATCAGAGAAGCTGTGCAGATTCTTAAATGTGTCTGGAGTTAAAGCTGCTTTTCATGGTGAGACTGAAAATGTTTAAAAATGGACAAGGTAATCTTCTAAGAAGCTACACTGATGAATAAAACCAGAAACCTGTGGGGGGGTTTTATAGGCTGTAGTGTGGGTATAAACAGTGTGGAGACCTTAATGGCAGATTAAAATCTTAAGTGTGATGAGACCTTAAAAAGCCACAGTGTATCAGCAGCTTTCTGGAATAGATGAACTGAAGCTTTTCTTAAAATCACATCAAGAGCAGCATTCCCCATTTGTCTGCACTGTGCTGGGACAGCCTCGTATGGATGGCTACATGGAGCATTTAATTGTGCTTGGTGCATAGCGGGTGGGAAAGCAGCCTGTGGTAACTGTTTATAACACTCCCTTGGTAGCACAGTTAGTAGAATTTCCCTTCTCTCTTCCAGGTCACTGAAGTTGTAATGATCTATGACGCAGAGAAACAGAGGCCCCGAGGTAAAGGCTGATCTAGTTTGTCCTTGAAATTTCTTCATACTCTCCTATAGTCAGATGGCAAACTATTTCACACCATCAGAAAAGGTAGCCTTTTTTTTTTTTATCTCCGTTGCCTCAGGAAAAAGAATAATTCACTGGGCACATATCACTTCAAGTCTAAACTCTTCATCTACAGCTTAGCTGGTATCTGTGCATTTGAAGTCAGGTGTTTCATGTTCATTTCTGAGGTTTTTGGGTAGTTTTTTAGTTGAATGAAATTTGGTTCTTGAGCTGCTCCTGTGGCTTAAGGTACTACTGGGGGGTGGGATGAGGGGAAGTGCAGGTATTCCGCCTTTTCCACATGAAAGGTATGTTGATGTCTGTAATTGCATGGGGGGGGGATACTCCAGTTCAGAGTATTTCTGAACACCAGATTAGAACAGAATGCATCCATTATATGCTTTTTGTTTTGGTTAAATGGCTTCACTTCAATCTAAAGAAAACCCCTTCCTAAACTACACAAAATATTTCTGAAATCTGTCTCTATATTTTGAGTGGGATGTATAATCCCCGTATTCTAAACTGCTTTTTTAAAGGGGGGGGAGAGACAAAACCAACACCACAACTAAAAAAACCCCAACAAAACCAACCAACCAAAAAAAAACCCCAAACCCCAACAAAACCTGAGAGTTTAATCAACTTGGTAACCTTTGGTCAAAATATGAAGCAAGATTCATGTCATCCACCTTCCATTGCATCCGTCATCGGTTGGACAATGAAGAGGCAATATTTTAAATCTGTGAAGCTTAGTTGCACTGACCACCTTGTAGCATGTTCTACATGCTAGAGAATAGTTTGCCATCTGAACTTGCATTTCTCTTCTGACTCATTATTAAGAAATATATTCTTCACTTCATATTTATTAAGCTGTTAAGTCTTAGTTTTATTTTTAATTTAGACATCCTTAGTGACATATTTAAGTGTTTCATAGTAAAGTATGGTAATGTTAAGTAAGTTATTTTGTTTTCTTTTCTCTCTGTGAATTGTTTGACTGTGATTAACGATATCTCTTTAGATTTCCTCTCTCTAGGTGATAATTTATCACAGAGGTACAGGCCAGTTCCACAGTCAGAGGAGGGACGGGCTTTGTCTTTTATTGGAGTGTAAACGAAGTTTCAATATATTTGTTTTTTTTTGTTTTCTTGCTTTAGCTATCTTAATCTTCCTTGAACAGATACCTTTTATTTACACAGAACATATATTCATCTATTCAAGTGCTCTAGAACATCTGGTTTTAGAGGAGGCAGTGGAGACAAAGATGCAGGCATCTGAATATAAATTGTGGCTGAAGTTCTGCAATGTTTAAGTAACTATGGTATCATCTCTATCTTTGCAATATTTAATCCCAGCCTTGCAGCCTCTGAACAAAAGGTACTAAAACATCACAGCTCATCTGGATTAATCCTCATTTCAATGGCTTTTCTGCTTAAAGCTATACTAAACCAAACCAAAAGAAAGTTTTGGATCCAGTTACTAGGTGGTAACTTAAAGCAGACATGACAGATGAGTGCAGGTTTGGAAGCCTGTCTGTCTCCATGCCAGGTGCAGCTGTACCGCCAGGTACATTCTTCCTTAATTCAGCTGACTTCTGAAACACTGTTCTTGAATCCTGTTGCTCTGGCTTTCATTTTTATGCTTTTACATTCTTTTATGTAGTGAGGCAACTAACTGTCATCTCCAAAAATGGCCTCGTTAGTCCCTGGGGGTGTGCTGGGAACAACTCATTGTTGGTATTCGGTACTCCTGGTCGTGCATTCCAGAACACATTTTCTCTTGCTTCCTCTTTCTGATCTGTGTTCTGTTGCATGAAGTGCTACTCGGTCTATACACTCTCCTGTTAACATGATACCTGAGTAAGTACATATTTATAAAATCTAAAAGGCCTATTCACTGCCATCTTCTACTTGCACCACTCTGCACTTTGCCTTCTTCCATTAACTATTATCCTTGCACTTTGAACTGTGTTTGCTGGTAGGAATAGGGTAAAATCATCCCTGTTACTAATCCCTGTAGCATTCATCTACCTTCAGCTTCTCACAAGAGCACTGGGAACCAGATTCTTGATTAGTGTCAGAGCTATGATGTTGCCCTTTAGGAGCGAGCCAGGTGTGTCTCAAGTCTTTGCTTACTCACTACTTCCATTAGCTCTCCTGCAAGCAGTGCTTTCATGAGAACTCACAGTCCCAAGTATAAGCACAGCAGCCTCGTTACATCTTAAAAGAAACAGTGGCTTTGTTGCAGTGTCTACTCCTCACGCTTTCTATTCTTGGCTAAACCAACAGCTGTGAAGTGAGTTACAGGTTCTTGCTGTGTTTGTTCTCTTTGTCCCCTTGGCTGCAAACCAGTGGCATTGCTCTGGTCTATAGTCCACTCAGATTCCTGCTAAACGCAATTAGTTTCTCTAGTCTTCAAAAAAAGTCTTGTCCTTCCAAAAATAAAGCTATTGGATGTTAGACTTCCTCACTTTGATAGTATTTAAAATTGCATTGTTGGAATTTTGCTGTGTATTGTACTGATTTCTTTACTGTTCCTTATCTTGTGGGGTTTGACCCTTTTAAATCTTTTGCTTTTCTTTACTGACTTCCTCAATGACCCCTTATTCTCTTTTATTCTTCTTACCTTCCTTCTCCCTCTTCATGCCCTGTCCCCATCCCACGGTCTGTTCCCCTCCTTCAGTCTTACTGGAATCAAGTTAAATGAACAACCTTCCTATGTAGATGCTATCCGTCATTTTACTTTCCGTGTCTTTTTAGATAAAGGCTGTAATAAACGTGTGATTTAAATACAGATACTTTTCTTTTGGCTCTAATACTTTAGATTTCTAGTTAACCTCAGACAAATATATTGTGATGAAATGCTGCTCTCAATTTTGAGGCTGCTTTCATCACAGGTCAACAAAACTTCGTTTATACTGCCAGTCTCTTGTGTGTGGGAAATGCTAAGTTTTTTCCTTTTTATTTTAAGTTTATTTTAGTGATGTCTTTTGCTCTTGTTGCTGACAGCAGAATTTGACCTGCTGGAATCTATTTTGGCCTGTATCTTTGTGTATTTTTTTATATATATATA
>NW_009941386.1:0-32659 GCF_000696875.1 Nestor notabilis | reverse complement strand
GGGTACCGTGACCTGCGTTCCCCGGTCTCGTTAGCAAATCTGTGGGGTTTAAACTCTTTGTTCCATTTCGTATTTCCCCAGGGAGAAAGGTGACAATCTGATACAGATTTGGACATTGTCCTTAAACTGTCTACTTTCTGCTACTCTCTGCACCTTCATCTGGCAAAGGAGGACTTCATCTATTCCTACCCAAGTGATGGCAAAGGAAAGGCTTGCGCATGATACCAGATCTGAGGCATGAATTTATAGGGAGATTCATAATGCAGCATTAAACCCCCACTCTCTCTGCACATCAAGGTGCCCCCAAATGTTGGAGAATTACAATCAGTGATTCCAAAACCTGTGGTCATGGATCAGTCGTCCAAGGACTATACCTGAGGGCCCATGGAAGGTAACTAAAGCCAGCAAGCTGATTGCCAGGGGCTTAATTGAATCCATGCATGCAGGTATGCACTGGAAATACATAGGGCTCCCCAAACTGGGAAGAGATAGAAAGGAGCTCTCTCTGAGGTTTAACCCATACTGAAGATTGAGGCTTCTATTTAATTTTCTGTCAACTACCTACATTTGTCTAGAAATGGTTTGTCATGTAAATATCCTTTTCTGCCCTCTGGGTGGAATTCAGAAAGTATTTGCTTATATGTACAACTGCTTCTTCGGAATGGGAAAATCAATTGTGAATACAACTGCCCTATCATTGCACATACTAGTCAAAAGTCAGTATTACTCCTGTAGGAAAATATGTTAGAAATTGTATGGTACAAATAGGTACTTTTTTCTGAGCAAGGCTGCAGCTTTAAGCCCTGGACATACAAAATCTTGCTCTGTTAATGTTACGCACTGTGAGTTGCCTGATTGAAGTTCAGTAGGGCTGTTTGTACTGCATGAAGCTAAGCAGGCAGGGAAGGCTTTGAGGGACTTGGGGCTCACACAGCAAGAGATGGGCTATAACTATGCTCTCTCAAGGGCAGACAAGGGAACAACTAATAACTTTGCCTCTGCGATAAGGATCTGTTTGTCTAAGCATGTGCCTATGTGGTCTTCAGGGCTGACAGATTTTCTCTGCTCAGACTCCAGGAGAGCTGAAGGGCAGTTACCTCTCAGCACCTGGGTACCTGCATTAGCACAGCATTTGCTGCAGGGAATATATGCTGCCACGCAGCCATTTTATGCCTTTATTATGCCATGTGGATTTGCTTTGCTGTTGTCCAATAGACAATTCACAGGCAAAGTGTGTAAGGGAAAGGGCCAATATGAAATGACTCACATCTGACAGTGAGCATCTGACAATATTCAGGCACATTCTGGTAAGGCATTTACATCCAAACTGTCATGTTTAATAACAACTGAATAATAATAATAATAAATGAATGAGTCTAAGTATTTTTGAACTAATATATACCATTGAGTTCAACAACCTGTGGCAGAGAGTTGTACAGAGTCACAAGTCATCCTTTAACTGTAGTCTCTTATTCCAGAGAGCTAATAATTCTTTGCTGTTTCTTCCCTGAAGCTCGCTGAGCCAGCTGGCATCAGACCAGAGGCAAGATTTTGCCTGTCTTCTATTCTACAAACCAATTGCCTCTGTGGCTGCTACTTGTCTTGCCTTGCATCTGCTCTGTGACTGACTGCATCAGTGGCCCTCTCGACCCATATGCCTCCATGCAGTTGTCTGGAGTTGGTAAACATCTTTGCCTTGGTAGATTCTGGCATGTGACAACACCAGACAAAATGTGAGCCAGGCCTAATAATAGCATTGCTGTGTGACATTTCTCTGGGAATAGCAGGAATTGTTCTCTTAATGCTGACAGATTTTAATGCATGTGATTGAATATTCCCATGTTCCTTCTTCCCTTTCTTAAGTGACAAAGTCTGCTACCCCCTAGGAGGAATCCACTCATTGTGCGTATCCCAGTACTCATGACAACCCTCCAGGCAGAGGGGACTCACAGTTTTCCTTTATGGCTGCCACTGTTCAGATGGAGTTTCTCTGCAACTCTTGTTGAGCTGATTAGGCTGGAGTGGAAGAAATCAACTTCTACAGCAGCCTGGAAGCAGCAAGGCACAGAAAAGGACCCTCTGCTGTGCCCAGTTATTTAAGGAGACTTGAAAGACAGGGCAAATGGCAATCTAACATTTCTTAGGCATTTTCTTACCTTTTTTCGGTAGATTTTGCTGTTGATCACCTTGATGCAGGTGAACTCTGAAGATGTTAAGTGACCAAAGCTACCATTTTTGGTCAATACAAAGGGTGTTTATTTGTCTTCTTGACAAATGTGCATCATCAGCTTCAATATTAGAAGAGAAAAATGTGGACCTGGCACTCATGGGGTACTCATATATAATTCTCTTATTACTCTTGGCCTTAAAATACTTCAGCATTACAAGATCAGAGTCAGTGTCATCCTTTTTTATCTAAATTTAATTTACACAAAATAATGTTCTTCTTGCTCCATTTCTTCCAATTCCCTCTTTTTTCCTCCCCTGCTCATTTCTCTTTATCATTTCAAAGTTAGTCCCTTCACCAATGTCACCCCCTTCCACAGTCCCACATTTCACCTTTGCAAAACACAGCAAAAAGCCACCCATTTATTCTGCACATCATTTGTAGCTATTTGTTTCAGCTAAAACCAGGACTTTTCAAATTGAGTTGCACTGTTATTCAGCAGATGTCATTCAATGCTTTTGCAGAGACAAGTAACAGTTGCTGGTCTTTTCTGTTGTCTGATTTATTTTCCTCTAGCATCATTGTTGCCTCCCTGGTGTTGGAGCCTTCTAGCATAAGTGCATATCACAGCATGCTTTTCTTTGTATCATTTTTTACCCTTCATAGACCCCACTAGCCTTTCTTCAGCTGGCTCACAGTGGCTTCAGAGGCAAGTCTGTAACTCTAATAGGTGGGACTGTGGCATGTGGTTTTGCTTCTGTAGGCCTGTACTCACAAGCCTGTCCGAATCTGGGTGGCAGGCAGTAAACAAATGGTGGGATGTGGAGCACTGCATTAGATCACATGCACTCCAGTCAGTAGCTGTGACCAGCTGAAGCTGCCCTGCTTTTAACTGTTGCCTAACTGCTACTGCAGGCAAATAGCTTTACTAAAAAAGAAATACTTCTGACTCTTCTTTGTGGCCTTCCTTCCCACTCAATAGCTGCTCCCCTCTGCTCAGGAAGCAATGTCTGCTCCTACACGTCCAACAAGTGCCCTCAGGAAAAGATATCACAGTAAAATCTTCAGCAGCCTCTGGCCACTCCAAAAGCAAGGGCTTATTCTCTGACACCCTGAGCATGCACAGCTAGAGGCAGAGGCTGTGGTAGTTTTAGGTGTCCTTAAACTCCTCTGGGTTAGTGAGCATGCCAAAAGTTCATCCTTTGCCAGCCCATCAATGCACTGCAATGCTGTTCAGTCCTCTGAAAATCTAACTGTACAAAAATTACAGACTCTACAATAAACCTCCTTGGCTTTCTGACAGAAACATCATTGGCTCCTGTTGTAAAAATAACACACACCTCAGCAGGTAACAGACAGAAATTCATATCTTGAAACTCAGGTAATAGGGCAGCCAAGCATGACTGTTGTTGGGTGTAACAGGAGTTAGTGGTGAAGCTAGGCAGCTAATATATTAATGCATGCATATATGGCTGATTATGTATTATTACTACAATTAAGGAATATTGCCAGTGGAATACAATGTTATGACAATGTAATGTTCTCTAAACTACCCTCTTGGCAGATATAAAAATAAGTGGAAAAGCTGGAGATAAAAAGGCCATGAATTGCACAGCGGATGAATTTGGCCCACCTTCCTCACTCATGTAAGATGGTTGGCTCTGGGATGTGATGCTGGATCACTTACTTGTACCGCAACATCATCTGCCTATGGCTCACTAAAGCAGGAATTAAAATCAAAAGAAACACCTTAATGTGGGTTTTGCTGCTCCCTTACTGAATCATAACATTTAAAAATGAATCATGTGCATTCATCACCTTGCTGAACTGGGGCTCAAATGTTAGGCCTAAATACTAGCGCTACAAAAGTCATTTAGTATCAGGGTCACATGAAACTTCCATCGTGGCCCAGCACAACCCTTCAAGGGTCAAAGCTACTTGGCCAGGAAGAGAAGAGCCACTCCTGAGAGCCAGAGCTGAGTCTGCAGCACTGAAGAAAACCAGGCACAGCTGGACAAGATTGTCTTTTTGACATAGGTCTGTGCCCAGATGCTTGAGTGGATGACAGCTCTGGAGATGCTGCAGGGAAAGGCAAAAGAAAACAAAGAATAATTGTCTTGAGGTTTTATAATCTCCTACACAACACCATCCCACCTGGGCTGAACCAGCCATTGCTGGAAAAACTCCATAGTACAAAGTGATGCTGATTTACACCAGGCACAAATATAGCTGTTAAAGTCTTTGTGTCCTAGAAATAGCCTTCTCTTTACTAGCTCAATTTACGCAGACAGGTGAGTGTATCAGGGTAGAGAGCCACTGCAGGAGAGTAGCAATGAGCCCCTGCTGGCTTCTAACAGCAGCATTATGTTGATAGTTACTGAATGAGGTGAAAATAAGCTGAGGGGAAGCACGAAAGGAAAATTCAGGGGCAAGTGGCAGAGCTCAGTGAGCTGCATCATTAAGATGCTGCGAGAGATAGAGAACGAACATCTGCAGATCACACATACATTTTGCCAACCTCAGAACTACAGAGAAGTTTTGCAGTCTCCCTCGTCTCCCCTGCTCAGACATGCAGACAGACTTCCTTTAAAATAAAACCATTACAAAACCTTCTAAGAAGCCCAGGACAAAAGAAAATCTATCCCAAGACCTTGTTTAGCTAGAGCTGTAATTTTTAGCAGTTTAACAATGATATAGTCTGGTTGACAATTATATTCTTTGCTTAAGGGAAACTCTTGTGCTCTAAAGAAGCCTTAGGGAAAAAAAAAAGGCAGCAAGATCCAATTTTCAAGATCTCCAAGTAGCAAAAGAGAGTGCATAGATAAGACGTATTTCTCCAAATCTGCTTTCCTCCCTCCTCCTATTTGTTTTATCCTTACTGTGTAATTTAGAAATCTCTGATAGATAGCACAGCAAGGCTGCAAGAGAGCACTGCTACAGAAATCAATGATACATCTGTCGAGTGGACAAAGTTGAGGCAATACCTGAAGTCAAACAGTGGCTATGGCAGTGTGCACTCAGACTCCTCAGGGAACATGGGGTATATGTGAAAGTACAGAGAAAGGAGTCGGACCTGCTGCTGAGAAAGGCTGCATCAGGCATACACTCCACTGTTGTCATTGCTTTGCTGACTGCATAAACTACAGATTATGGAGGGTTTTGCACCATTGGTCCTCCCACATTAGTCCTGGCCAGACCATGGGCTTTGACAAATTTCCCAAGCCCAGGGAAGGAAATCCTTCTTTTACTGGTTTGCCAAAGTTGGTCCACAGCCTCCCAGCCTATAGATCTTAAAACTACAAAGTAAATGTATTGTATTTATAATCTAAATAATGTGAAAAATTTGGTATCAAATAGGAATTCTGTTCTGGTTTGTGTTTTAACCAGACAGCAGGGGGCTTCTCAATGGACTAAACTGCCTTTCAGTCTGCAGTTGGGCTGACAAGATTGGTACAATTAAGTCAAATAATTTGTCCTGTGTCATTTTAGGGCAAGTTCCATTTAGAAGTTCTCTGTCTCTTGTTTACCTCCAATCTCCACTCTCTGAGAAAAGCTTGTGTCTCCCTTCTGGTTCTGCAAATTCCTCTAAGCTAATGTTCACACATTGCCTCATGAGTGTGTGCTTGCAGCAGCTCATCAGGATTTATGGCGTGGTCCTTGTCCACCTTTCCTATGATGGTCTCCTAAGTCTGATTGGTACATTCATACCAGAAAGGTATCACCTACTCTTGTTGGACAGTAACTTCACTGATCATGTCACTTACAGTACTCCTGTTACTATTACACATTAATATTTCCATGTTAAATACCCACCAGCACCTCTTCTGTTTCAGCTCAAAATCAGTTCAAGAAGATGTGGGACTTCTGTGATGGCCCTGGGCAGCAGGAGGGGAGGCAGGCATGGGGTATGCAAACAACGAATGGCTCAAGGTGTTTTCCTGTTTGGAGTTTCTTGCCTTTAAACACAACCTCAACTGGTTGAAGAAGCTGCTTCACTTAACGGGGGAAAGCTTGAAACATACCGGATCTACCTTTTTTTGGACAGCCTCCAAAGACACCACTGAACACCAAGACTTCATCAATATAGACATGCCTGAGCTGGACTCAGTTTGTATGGTCTCCTGCTACAGGAACAAGTTTGCCAATTAGACACCAACCCTTGTGCATTACAATCACTGAAGTCTATCTAGACATCAGGGCATTTTTCTGTTATTGACAACCCGCTTCCCTTCCTCTTTTCTCTCTCTGCAATTAGCTAGGAACAATCAGTCTTCCTAATGGTCCTTTAAAAATGGAAGAGATCAAATATATTCAAACTGTTTGAAAAATTGCATGTCTTTAACAAAAAAGAAAGGTTGTGACGCTGCTGTAGAGCTTGCAGTCAACTGATATGAAAGCAGGTTGTTTTAAAGTACTTTAATTGCAGCTGCCTGTTAGCAATGAATAAGGAATGCTGGGGAGATGGGACTGGAGATGGGCCAGAAAAAGAGAAGAAAGATGCTAAGCAAAAGCCCTTTCACTCCTCACCTGTGAGAAACAGGCAGACAGCAGTAATTTCAGAATTTCCAACAGTTAGGTAGCATGTTTTTAAACAGTGTCTGCTCTCATCTCCAGGGTTATTGTGGTCTGCTTTTAACAGGTAGGGTGCAATGAAATTGTTTTAAATAGCCCAGGAAACCGTTTAAGTACACAGAAAACTTTAAGCCAGGATGAAGCTATGCTGGACGCCGCAGGGCAGGTGTGTACAATTTAGTGGTATGGAGACTCAAGATTGCTGCAGAAAAGTTGTTAACATATTAGCTACAGAAAGACTAATTCTGCTTTCTAAACCAGAACCATCCCATTACACGAGATGCCTGTATGCTGTGTAGATAAACTTATTATAATTACTCTGTAGACTTACTCTATTTGATTTCTTCCCCCATGCTTTTTCTAGTGGTCTAGGTTTATGGTAGTGCTTCAGGCACATGGCAGCACAGAGATTGCCCACGCTGCTTGACAGCCTTTATGAAAGGTTTTGGGGAAGCCACACCAGGATACAATCCACCACAGGGTACGTTGTTTACTGAGTGAGCACTAACAAGGGAAGGTTGAAGAACTGCCTTACAAAATGGTGGTAGGCAATAAGCGTCATTACAAGCACACGATTGCAAACATTCAAAATCTGGCTAGGCGAAACCAGTTATTTAACAAAGCCAGGGCTGGGAAGATAGCCATGGGAACCCAACATTTTCCTGGATCACATATTGTATGTCAATGGCAACAACAACAAAAGGAGGCAGTTGTAGCCAAGCACCTGCCACAGATTAAAAATATGGATTGGTTTTCAATTATTTTCAGGATATTAAAATTCATAATGAGGTAGTTTGACTACATGCCATTGAAAGCCCAAATGCAATTATGACCCAAATAAAAAAACCTGTGGCAATGAAAACAACATGGGAGGAAGAAATCTGTCATGGTGGCATCTGTCAGAACCTCATGGTGTTTAACGATTGATCTGGACAGCTCTGGATACAGGTATTAGTTGATTACTTTGATGCTTTTTTATATTGCAGTATTCTAAAACCAAAACATAATCTAAACCCTTAATTTTGCATCATAAATATAAACCAAAGTAATATTGCTAAAGCATGTGAGAGCATTTGCAGGGCTGTCAAACCATACAGATTAACCACAGGGAGGTGGGAGAGAGAAAGAAGGAAGAGCTATTTCTAGATAACAAAGGAGATTATTCCAGTATTCTCTTTCTTCCCATTGTGCTGGGGAGAAGAAAATGCAGTCAGGCCATGATCTGCACCAAACTCTTCATGTGAATTTCCATGCCTGGTTTAGTAAAGAGACTTTTCACAAAAAACCTCACTAACATTCCCTTTTTGGGGTGGACGATGATATGAAATCCAGAACTGACTAGGGAGAATCAGTGCACCACATAGCAGAGCTGAGACTTCCCTAAGAAATATATCAACTCCTTCTTTTATGACCAAATTGTTTACAGCTGAAGAGCTCATTCTACTTCTATTTTCCTGTGAAGCAGATAATATTCAATCACCTGCCGAGTTAAAGTCTAAAATACAGTAGGTCTTCATTATCCAGGGTGGTGAACTCAATTCTCTCATGTAAAGGAGTTGAACACCCATTGATTACAGCAAGCGTAGCTCAGACAATGCTGGAAAATGTTCTTTGTTTTACAAGAATTGAAAAGTGATTAAATTATTGACTACTATAATGCATTCACATGAGTTAATATCATGCTGCAGTCTCCCATTGCACGTATTTTGTAAATTATCTCAACTGGAATAACAGGAATGGCTCAGATGTGGTATATGAGGTTAACTTTTCATACTTATTTTCAAAACGCTTTAAATCAGCCTACTCATTTTGCTTTAGAAATTACAGGTAGGATATGTGCTTTCTCAATAAACATTTCATAAAGACCTTTACACTCAGGTTTTCAGTGAATATTATTTTAGTGGGGAGTAATGAGATATGAATTCAGCTCACTGCTATGAAAGAATATGACATTTTTGCTTCACATGGGATCCATCTCTTCCAATGAACCTTCATACCAGCAGTATTGATGAATAATATATGTATCTCAGGAAAAAATAATATCTAAAAGACTTAGAGTCCTTATTATGCATTATGGGTCCAATATTATGCAAGATGATGAATTAAATTTTGTATTTTATGATATTAGGCTAGCTCCTGGCAGGGTAGGATGTCTAGGGTAAGATTTGCCTACTCTGTGTTGGTCCAGCTGAGATGCTATACTTTCTTTGCTAAGGATTGATTCTTGTTCAGTGCTGATGGGTCAGATATTAGATATAGGGTTCTCCATCAGTATTTTGGATTATTCTTCAGGACTACTATTTCATTATGAATGAGTAGAAGTTTCAGACACTAAAGTCTACTGGACTTAGAAGTTATTCTGCTTGTATTCTCTGAATCCTGATTCCCATGGTTCTTTATTTTCCAATGGCAACAGAGGTGCTTCTTGCACCCAGAGCTGCACTCATCTTAGATGTGAGTTTGAGAGCTGAGAGGATCTCTGTAACACATAGAGGTACTGTTTGAGCCTCTACCACATTTGCAGGTGTTTTTACGTCATCTAAGAGTAGATGCATGAAAAACAAAGCCCAGTGAACACAAATGTAGTGGTGGTTAAGCAGCAAAAATGAAGAACACACAAGTTACCTTGTGCATTCTTATATATATATAATATATAGAATATATAAGCACTGTATGTTAAATACTTGTATACAATATGTATTATGCATATGTGTATAATAATCATAATATATAATAATATATGTATTTATTGTATTTTAGAAAGTGTATATAGCAATTGTACTGTATAATATGCACATATACCATATACTTTGGTACATCCATATATGTACACAGAGGTATATAATATATATGTAACAGTCATGGAATAAATTGTTAATATTATCTGCATAACTGCTCTACAGAGATTCTTCCTGAACTGAGAAAAGTTTTGAGTAAGGAGCCTTTAACAGTTGGTCTGATTGGAAGGGCACAGATAAAATGAGCAGCTGGTCCTGGTGATTTTATTTGTAATTTCATGAATAGCATTCTCTGGGAAATGTCAGAAGAAGATGCATAGTTTTTCATCTGTGTGTTTTGCCTTAGGCTCCATCTATGGAAGTGATCACTAGTGTATGTGCAATTAATTTTTTTTAAGGTTCGACAATTCGCAATACCAGGGAAAAATTGAGCCAACACTGAGTTTTCACTAGGTTAGTAGAAAAATGACTGACAGAAAGACAGCTTTCTTCCTGGCAGAGCAGTGCCACAGTCGGTGGTTGTTCGTAGTCCCATAGGGAAGTTTCTGTCAACACAGTGTCAAAGCAGTGTCTTCTGGGACAAAACTGCACTATTTAGTGGGGCAAAAACCCTCTTTTCTGTTAATATGGAAGAAGCAAGGACAACTGAATCAGAGCTCTGTCGGGTAGCCTGTTCTGAAAGAGAAAACTTCAGTCTGGAACCACCCAATCATGTATGAAATCACTAATTAAAAGAGGATGAAGTTTTTTACACTTTATGTTAGTTTTGATTAGGCAGAACAAGAAGAGGGAGGGTACATATGTGTGCACATACTCCGTGCCTTCATTAAAGGCCTAAATCTTTAGTCTGGCTTGCAGTTGGGTAGAATATTTCTTGGTGATTCAGATATGTCCGAGTCCCATTTTCAAGAGCTACTTTGATGCACTTCGATCCCTCTGAATGTCAGAGTCAGAGGTGCCCTGGGGTAGCTGGTTAAGATGGGACTTTCTAGGTTGCCATCACTGATGTCTGACCTTTGCCTGAGTTTGACTTGTACGCAAACTGCTGCTTACTTTGAACTACTTTTTTCTTTAGTGTTGTGTTCCTGCTGCTGTATGAATAATAAATACTGTTGTTTCAATAATTTTGGCTGGCCACTGTCTACTACTGGTTACTAATTCTCAAAGGGAAACTGCCAAACTTGCCAAGGGGTAAGAGCAGATGGCATACATGGAAAGCTGTAATTGGATTCCCATTTAAGAGGAGGGGAATTATGCAATTAGGCATGGATAGCATAAATATAAGGCTGTTCCTGAGAGTGTACATGCAGAGACCAGAAAAAAGGGGTAGCTAATCCTACAGTTGTGATATGGAGAGGCACTAATTCCTGTAAGGGAGAAGGCATACTTCTGATGACCAAGTCATTCTCCTCACCCTCTCCATGGGATCCTGTGTCTTCTCATAGTGGCTGTTTTGTAAGCAACTAGCCCTTTTAAAACAAGAATATTTGGTCCACAGCTGCACTGAGCTAACATCAACCTTCACCTCAGGTTTGTGTTGCTGGAGAAGGTCACAGGCTTGCTGTGGAAATCAGCAGCCACAGGTACCTTCTGCACCCTGCTCCTCACACAGGGCACACGGAGGGTACGAGTGAGGGTGGCTGCAGCCCATCGGCACAGCTGGTGTTGGCGGATGCAATCAAGGGATCATAGAGAAAACTTTTAAAACGTCTTTCTTCTTCAAATAAATAATAAAATAGTTTGAAAGCTCTGCCTGAAAACTAGGAGTGAGGGAGAAGTGAAAGAGAAGAGTAGCAGTGTGACAGGACTTGAAGGGCTTTTTTTTGAGTAAAGAAATATTGTTTCCTTCCGGGACCCCAGAAGGTGCAGACAGAGGAGTAGCAGAGATATTTTTACTTCAGATTATGCAGGCACTGGGGATAGTGGTAATTAGTTCATCTACTGCAGAAATGTAAAGTTTCCTGTCTGGAACTCAGGCATACTTCCTCACACCTTGGAGGAGATTAAGTGTTGTTTTAATTTGAAACCCTACAGGGAAGACAGGGGGACAGAATATAATTACTTATTTAGCCAGGACATCGAAGATAACTGTCTACCCCTGAAAATGTATATAATGCTTTCTTTAATAACTGTGAGGAAAAGAGATCTTGTGTTTTCATCTGCAATTTGGATTTCAAATAATTTCATAACTTTCTCCAGTGTGAAACATTTGCATATGTTTGCAAAGGGCAGTTTTTGGAATGAAGATTGAAATTTCAGGGACAGCTTTTGCTGTCACATAAAGAAGTAATTACTAAGCTGTGGAGGCGATCATCCTTTAATATCTCAAGACAGGAGCCCTCAAAACTTGATGCATAAATCTTGGTCTCAGTTTGTTTGAAGAGATCTATACTGGATTGTCTTATCCATGCCTCCTGCATCAGTACAAGACTGAATTTTGTTACACCTAAATCATCCCTAGTAAATTTTAGCACAAGGGTCCAGTCTGGTTTTCATGGCTGAGGAGTTTTATTTGTTCTGATTTATTACTGAAACAGCTTTTTTCCTGTAGCAGAAAGTGTGATAAAATCAGACTGAAAAAAATGAGCAGTCAAGATCAGCTTATCAGTCACACTGCTGGCTTGTTGGATAGATCACATGTTTGTCTCTCATCTTTCAACGGATGTGACAGCAATTCTTTAGGATGGTGATTATGAGGTGAAAATGTGCATGGTGCCCTCCTAGGTGGGCCTAAAGGCAAACATTTTCCCCAAACTTCAAAACCTAAAATAGACGTACTCTTAGTGAACATTTCCCCGCTTCTCAGACTTCAGTTTCACATTTACTGGGAATGGCACACACCATTGAAAAGCATTGTCTAGCCAAGAGACATGAATTTAACTTAAAAATGACCGAGACAACCATGTACCTGGAGGCACCCACAGAAGTGCTTTGGACAGTGAAAAAAGTGGTGACTGATATCCATGAAAGAAATAGAGAAGTGGAGGAAGGCAAGGAGGGCCTGACAAGTCAAAGTGTTCCAAAATTGCTGAAACAGGTTCCCACAAATCTACAGATTGATGAGTGATGGATCTAGTTAATAAGGACTTGGTCACATCTGTGGAAGACAAGAAAGGGCTCTCTGAAATCCAGTGGGAGTTTTACTATCTTGAGTTCAAGATTAAAATTATGTGTGGAAATAGGAAAGGCTTAAGACTAACAGATGCTTTATGTAAGAGTAGATGGAAAAGTGACACTGTATTTTAAAGGCTTCCGTCCATTCTTATTTTGCTTGTATACACTTGCCACTTTTAAGGAAGACAATACATAATTTTTCAGCAGGCGACAGTCCAAAGTGTATGTGCAGAATAGCTGGAAGGACTCTGAGTGAGTGAAGAAGCTCAGAAAATGTGATCTTTTAGCAGAGGAGAAGCTATAAGCTCAATATACTGTGAAACACTTCCCATGTTCATTATTTTTTTTAAGTAAAGGCTTTATTTTCTATTTTAGTGATTGAAAGGAAAGAAAAAAATCACGCTGGTGCAAATGGCTTGGAGAACAGAAGCCCTATTCTGCCATAAAGGGTACTATAGTGAGACTGTCTTCTGCAAATCATGCAGTAAACCTCTGCATCATCTGCACGTGGTGCCAAATGACAAGAAAAGGCATTTTGTTAAAACTTGCAAGTTTTCTCATAAGAAAGTTCCACCTACAAGTTTAAAAGTGGGCAAAAAACTTCCATGTCTATGCTGATCCTTACAGAGTTCCCCATTCCATGTGGCATTTAAGTACATCTTTAACTGTTTAGCTAGATAAGGACTGCAGCTTTCATGTTCTTTGCAAATATCATATTCTATGCATGAGCTTATTTTTTGTGATTCATTTCCCCTGTAAAATAAACTACAAATCTTCAGATGGGATTTAGTCTGGATTTCAGAGATAAATGTGTGTACATTTTTATAGATTTGGTTTGTTTATGTCTCTACATATATATATTTATTTTACTATAAGCCCCTATTATTTGTTGTCCATCAGAAATTCCAATCAAACCCAAGAGTTTGGTTTTGTCCAGAAATCTTTTGATCACAAGTGATACTACATGCGCTTTTACCAACAAAATGCATGACAGAAGAAAACCTCTCTAGCAGCTTTGTGATCTTCCTATTGCTTATTGAAGGACAGGATGTGAAGTTATTTTCTTCTAGAGCCTCAGAACTGTTTTTCATGAGTGATCTTTTTTTTTAAGAGCTTCCTTTCTCTGACTAGGGAATTATCCTTTGGCTTGGGGGAAAAAGAAAGGCATGATATGTATAAAACATTGTAGTGCAATTTTATCCCTGGCATGAACTAATTTTGCTTCCCTTCCTTGACCAATGAGGCCAGCACTTTTCAATCTTGAGGGAAAACCAGTGAATTCTTTTTACTTTAAATTCACCATTGACAAGATGCAGTGATACGGAGTCAAATATATGTATCTGCAGGTTACACTGCCATTGTGCAATCTGCTCCATTTAGCTATCCTGGGTCAGGCAAAGTGACCCAGAGGAACAGCTGCATATCAGAAAGTCACAGTTCCTCCTTCACTCCACTTAATTCTGTGGCTGTCCTCATGTATGTGGGGAAGGAGAGCACTGTTTTCTATGCTGTCCAACAGAACCTAATTTTCCCTCTCTGGTGTGGTATTTAGGGCATGTTTTTTTTGAGCAAAGGGTAAAATGACCCTGCTTGCTTAACCAGTGCTAATTTCCAGGTTCCAAGGGTCCTGATTTCACCAAGCTCACAGATGAGAGCTGGACCAGGACCTCACTTCCCATTCACACACATACAGAGGGAAGCAGCCTGTAGCTGTCCTGCTGGCTGTCCCCCTGAACCCAGCAGGCATGGAAAGAAAGGTGAGTAGTGGTGCTCACTCCAGGGAGAGCCTCTAAAAACAGTATGGGTATGCAGAGCACGTCTGCAAGGCAGTAGGTGGAAGTTCGGCTGCAGTTTCAGACCTCTAAAAGCTACGTATTAAGCTAGTTGTAACCATTACAATCAACAGGCTATGCTTTGGAGGATAGTTCATCTCAGCATTCTCTGACAGATGCCTAAACCAAACTTCTGCAAGAACTCAATGTACCCCCCTCCCCACTGGCTGTAGCAGAACCCAGAGTATGACTGGCTGGCATGGAAGTTCAATGAGCTCTTTCTACAGCTTGAGATCCCATGAAAGAACATGTTTGGTAGGTAGGAAAAGTTTTTTGCTGTCCTTCAAGGTACATGCATGTTTTTAAGAGGGAGCTGAAGGGCATTAGGTGGCAATGGTAGGTACTGACTGTGAATAGTAGGGGAGGCAGGAGATAGAATGTTAGATTCCAATGCTGGGCATAGCCGAGGAAGGCACTGAAGGTGGCAGAGCAGTGTGGCTCAGAGCAGGCGTGGACTGGCACAGTCAAACATGGCAGAAAGAAGATGGGCAGCTTTTTAAAGCTTCTCCTTCATGACTGTGTTTGAAGAGCAGGAACCAAAGTAAGGACAACATTACCACAGGAGCAAGTCCTAGGACAATCTTAACAGCATGCTAAGTGAACCTCAGGCAGTCTGGGTTGTTGCTGTAGAAGTCAGAGGAGAAGGTGGCTGTGATAAGCAAGGTAAAGGGCTGAAAAGGTTTGGATAAAAACATTGGCAGAGTGGGAAAGGGGGCACAGGGGAGGTACAAAGACCAACACAGAGAACCAGAAAAATTCAACTTTAGGTGGAATGCCAGATCAAAGGAGAGAGCTAGATTAAAGATGAAATAGAGCATAATCAATCTCCTTAACATTTGCTAGTGCATGGAACCTGAGGTGTGACATATATAATGAACACTTTAATTGAGAGAGGGGAAAGAAATTGCAACAAAGAAGTGAAGGACATCTCCAAATCTGTGAGAGGTACTTTGCTGTAGCTGGATGGAGCTTTCATGACTTAGAGGCCAACTCTGATGCTACTATTCTAAGCAAAGCTTTTTGATCCAGCAGAAGGCAAATCTTCCTCCAAGTTCAATGGGAGCAGGTTGAGGCCATGTGTTGAGCAATAAAAACTTAACCTGACTTGATAGTCACAGTCACCTGTAGTAAGAGGAAAATATAAGACTAGTCTCATATGGTAGTGTTTCACACCTAACTGTTGCAAGTACAAATACATACTTTCTCTCACCTGGACTCTCTCTGTGGAGACTCCAGATGAGAGACCTTTAATAGCAAGTGAAGAAGCTGTGATATATCAATGCCATAACAAAGAAAGAACAAGACAGATGTGTTTAAAAACAAAATCTAAATCATTAGGTCTAAACAACACCTTCTTAGGATTAATCAGGCTTTTCCCATTCATTAACAGCCGGAAGTTTTGTACATCTACCTCTGCTTTCTCAGTGCAATAGGCCTACAGTCATCAATCCAAAGCAATGTGTATACTTCCCCTGGTAAGATCAATCTTACATAGGAATGAAACAGTGCTGCAAGTCATAGGAGAAAATCTTATCTAAAAAAAATGTCCTGTGCAGTGAATTTATTCAGGACACCAGCAAAGACGGGTGAATCAAATATACAGCGCATGAAACACCACTTCAATTGCCAAATGTAAAACTATGAGAAATGTCCTATCTGTTAACAGTAGCTGAATCACTCAGGGAACATCCACTGTGTTTTAAAACCACAGTGACTATTCCATCCAGTATCAGAGGATTGACATTTCTCCTGACAACTTCAGATTTGGTTGATAAACTCTTCCACCACAAGCAGTGACTGAGGAATGGCAGCTGAACCTGGGCATAACTTCACGAAAAAGCAGACATCAGTGTCAGTATTTCCATCTTGTTTCTCATGCTCACAACAGGGTCCATAAATTGATGGTAATCACCTTTAACTGTGAAATACATTTTAACAGCAGTCTGAATCCAGTTTTGGATCAACTTCTACCATTTTTGAATCTATCACTTAGACATCCTTCATTTTGGTAGGAGAGAAAGTTCCTCTGTTAAAGGAAAGAAAGACTGTTGATCCAAATAAGTCTTAACAGCAGCAAAGGTAGCTTCATGGCTCATGACCTCTGTGAACCTCTGTGGCATGGGTAGTGGGGCTGTCTGGGAAGTTTTACGGTTGTTGTCTGTGTGCATTTGTCTCAACTAAGAAGCAAACTCCAACTCACCAACCATGGCTTTGTGTGGGATGGCTCAATTTCTCTGTGCATACAGGAGACATCCAGGCTGATGAGAGCCAGCTCTCTCTCAATGGTGTGTCAGAGGGCTCTGCTTCACAGTGAGGGTCAGGGCATCTTCCCGGGCCTTTGGGGAGATGCTGCACAGTGAGGAAATACGAGTAAATTAACATCTCCTCAGAAACACCACACCAGCCTGGAGGAGGTGGCTTGGGTTTTGCAGGCAGGGAGTAAGGCAGGAGAAATGCCCCACGGCTGCAAGGCAGCATCAGTGAGTGGTCTTTGGGTAAAACGTTTTTTTTGGCAGAGGAGAGCTGGTGCCTGCAAACAATCACTCAATAAACAGAGACAAGCCTGGAAATTGATCAGGATTTTCTGCAGATAGGCAGAGATTTAACCAAAGACAAAGAAGAATTCTTGACTCATTCAGTGTGATTAAATGCAGGTTCGTGTATTATCTGCTGCAAAGAATGTCTGTGACTGTGAAAGATCATTGATAGTGAGGCACACGAAATGTCAGCTGCTGCTTTCAGGGAGTTGAGCAAGATCTATTGCCTGATGATAATTAACTATCCATCAATAAATAATAAGTGCTCCAGGAAATCAACATGAGGAAGAAGTTGTTCAAAGGAGAAAAGCAAGTCATTAGAAGGAGCAAACGTACTGGAACATTTACAGGAAACAGCACATCAAATAGCACAGATCTAATACACATGACAGTGGTGGAGGGTTGGTAGGAAGATGTCAGAGTTCCAAGCATCTGGCTAGAGGCTTGCAAAATGAAAAAATGATGAAAAGAAGCTTTCCAAAATAGGCCAGGTTCATTGCACTGCACTGATGGAACTTGACACAGAATCTGTCCCTGTTGCACCAGGCTGACTGTCAGCAGAAATTTTAAGTTATTTAAAAATAACATTTGCCAGCAGAGAGAAAAAAAATCCATTACTTCTGTTTTCCACAGATAGGCCAATCAGCTCTAGCAGTCCTAAAACTGCCCTAAAACCCCCTGCCAGACACTCAAGGGGCTTCTCCGGGCAGGCAGGAGCATTAACTAGGAGATGCACCCCCCAGTCAAGCTGCTGGTCTTCCAAGAGCACTAAGCCTCAATTAGTCGCAGGGAAACTCAGTGTTTTAGTGGGCTTTCCTCTGTTCTGGTAAGTGCTTGATGCATAAAGCTTATTCCAAGACCTTTTTTCTCTTTGTGAGACTCTGTAAAAGCTACCTGCTTGTATCAATCTGAATGAGCCTCCAGCTTCTTCTTTTCTCCTGTATGGTTCCTTCCATGTCTTTGGTGAGCATATTTTGGGACTAAACAATACAGTGAATTACTTTAGACCACTAGGCAGTGAGAAGGGAGAATGAACCTCAGTGTTTCACCTAACGCAGGGATGTGGGGAGGACAGTGCCCTTACCTGCAATGACGACTCTCGATACTGCTGAGTTTAGATTACAGGAACTGAGTTTTATGCCCTCAATTCAGCAATGGCAAATCTGCTTGCAGGTGGAGATGAACTTCTAAAATGTGACAGCAAGACATGAGAGGAAGAAGGAGAGAGTGTTTGGAGTGTCACATCTGACTAACCCTTCTTCTGCTTGAAAAATCAGAACTCAGATGCAGGATTTCTAAGTTCTGCAGTTATTTCCTGACCCTTTTGATATTGCAGTCATTAGAGGTAGGTGGAAGCAAGTAGGAAACCGTTAGAAGTACAGGAATCACAGCTCTGATACTTGTTGAAGATATATTTCTAGCCTCACTAAGGATGAAGGAATGACTGAAAACAGACGTGGCCTGTCTGTCATAGATATTGAAATAGAGCTCCTGGTCCAGGTAGCAAAACATCTACTCTCAGCTGTCCAGCTAGCAAGTTTTCAGCCTTTCCCTTATGCCATTGCGTTCTAGCAAGGGACATGTGGGAACCCGAATTACTGATGAAAGCAAAGAGCTTAAAGGGAAATAAGACAAATCTTTAGAGAGCCAGGCTTTATTAATCTTACTGCCTGAGGAGTGACTAGTTTCTTATTAAATTTTTCAGATATTCAGCTTTTTAAAAGAATCCCTAATTTTTGGAGGTTTTGAGGTGAGTCTGGAGTATCTAGGAGCAGCAAAAGTGGAAAACAGCTTTCTATAGTATTATTATAAAGACAAAGCAGGGAAAAGCACAGCAGAGACTGCGAAAGAGAGAAGAAGTCCTTAACATAGTCTGTGTGATGTTAGTTTATTAACATTGCAGACCATCACCTGAATCAGTTTTCTGATAGTAACATTTGTGTCGTTTCCACACTGGCTGTGCAGATTTTGTTGTTGGAAATCATTACACTTGCTGGCATTGTTGCGATTCTCAACTCAAGTATCAAAGCCATAAAGAAGGCTAGTGCTTAAGAAAAAAAACATTTTTCTGTGAGTGATAGCTAGCCTACGGCTTTCCCTAGGGCTAGATTGAGTTAAATCTTCTGACACTCCTGCCTCAGAAGTTCACTTCGTGATTGAAAACCTGGAGTTGCATTTACAAAGCCTCTCTCATGATGGCTTTGTTGGTGCACCATCCAACAAAGGTGGCCCCCAACCCAGGGTGTACCACCAGTCCTGGCATGGAGTTTCAGACCCTTCAAGCCTTGCTCCTTGGCATGTCATTTTCTTGGAGTAGACCTTACAATGCTAACAATACTGCAAAACCTCATTCCTGCCTTTCTTCGCATCCTCTGCCTGCGCAAGGCAGTCTCATCCACAGCTCCTGGCACTGCTGCCTGACTGCTAAAGCTCTCTGGGAATTTCCAAGGCAAACCCCTCACCCTACCCACTGAGGTTTTAGGGCAGCAGGCCTCAGTACAGAAATGGCTGTCACCTGCTGTTTACACTGAGGTAGTATGAGTTCTTCTGAGGGGTTTATTTGTTACCAGGTTTTACCATGCTAGGTGGATGGCACTGTGCAGTTAATTTCTATTCCCTGTACAAAGAGCCAGCGTAGTTCATCTCACACATGTCGATGAGAGATCAGCCTGAATCAAGTTTGTTTTAGCCGTTAAATCACATTTTTCAATTGTTTAAATAGTTCAGACAGAATTTGCACAGTAACATTTTAGCTTTTTATAGCTGTCAAGAAGTAATACAAATAATTACCACCTTCCCTGGTGGATTTTATCTGATTAAAGTGACATGTCTGCTTATGCAAGATATTTGAATAGAGACATTCAATAAAGTCAGTAACATTTCATTTCCCCTCTCCTCCTCTTCTTTCTTTTTTAAACTACATTTCATATTTATTTTAAAGTCATGTTTTGAGGTTTGGGATATTTTTCTTAGAAGACTTTACATAATGAAAGAATTTAGCAGAATATTTTACGTGATTGTAAAAATTTTTCCTCACAGTACAGCAAGGTACTAATGTACCTTGTTCCTGCTATGGAGTACAGCACCTGTCTGCATTAACTGCTGTGGAAATACCACTGGACTAAAGGGAGGGCCAAGACGAAAGACAGAATTTTCTCCGGATTACAACTGGGAAGTGCTGAAGAAGAAGGAATTAATCTGGAATTAATCTGTTGTGTCAAGGGCTTGGCAAACCTGCATAGAAGCAGCCTTTTATAGCATGTTTTGCTGGTACAAAATTCACTGGGATTATATATTCTTGAATACATCTTTCCATTGTTTTATCCATTACCTGGCTTCATATACAGAGGCAGTTCTTGTAAAAGGCTGAGTGCTTGTGTCAGCTTTCACAGTCGGGCTCATTGGCACATAGATGGTAACAATGAGGTGTTTAAATTCCAGTCATAGTTTTGACTCTTAACTCATTTAGATGATGAATTTTCAGGTTCTGTGGCATAAGCTTTGCACCACGCTCCTGCAAGAAAGAGTAATTCAAACATCTCTCTTAATTAGTCTCTCGGCTTGTGTTCCTTAGAAGGTCAGATCCGGTTGCCACGGTATTTTTGACTGCAGAATGTCTTTCAGGTTATGAACACCAGGAAGTGAAAATGAGCCTTTTAGAGTCCCAAGCAATATGCAACAGCTATGAGACGCATACTTTCTGTTAGTCCTAGCTGGTGTTTATATGCATGGTTTCACAAGCACTGAGTAATATATCTTGTCTTAGACAAAAAGGCAGATGGCAGACTTGGTGCGTGCCCCAGGGAGCCTTGTGTCTCAAATTCCCTTACAGAGGAAGCTTCGGCTTCGGAGAAACACATGAAAAAGCCTGTATGTGAGGCCGAAGGAGCTGAGGCCACTCCTCTCTGTGCAAAGGGGAGATGCCTGCAGGGTCAGTGCTGGTGGTGCTGGGGGTCCCAGAAGCTCCCTTTCCCATGAAAGGGGTCTGAGGGCCACTGTGTCCCTTGCCCTGTAAGGTGATGTAAAATACTGCCTAGCTCTCATCTTTCCTACGCTGCTATTAAAATACCCACCAGATCCTCAGCTTCTTTTGTGCTTTATTTCCTCTTTCTTATGGTTTTGGTTTAGATGTGACTTTTCTCTCAGTTTTGTGAGACTGCTGAAAGTATTTTGCTCCATTTTAAAGCTGTCAGTGGCCTGCGTTTAGAGTTTTGTGTTGATTACGTGAGACGAGTGAGGCTGAGTGGTTTATAGCTTCTTTCCTCCCTAGTTCTGCCTTGTGCTGTGAATCCTGGAAGCCAACACATTGATATTTTGCCCATAAAAACTATTCTATGAAATGCAGCTTCTTATATTACTGTATTGTTACTAATGTTCATTGATTTCTACTAAAAATTCTTTACAAACACTAAAACACTGTATGGAAAGACACAAACATCCACAGCAAAACTGAAAACCAGTATTTCTTTTTTGACACTGTATCTCTTTGACTCTGATCCTCAGTTACACTGAGGCCCCTTTAAGCTGTTTCAGAGTATTAAAAGAAAACACCACTCAAAGGAAGTTTAGATATAATGTAATCCTACTTTAAGAACACTTCTCCCTGTCAGCATAATTTGAAGTGGTCTCGGTTTCAATGAGAACTTTCCCCTGCTCTTGCAGAGACTTAGGACACTGAGAGCAGGGAAACACAGATTTATTTACCACGGATTTTAACTCTGTACATTAAAACACATAATACTCCTCATTGACCTACCCTAATAATTCTGCAGGAGCAGAGAGAGAATCCAGGAGGGCTTCTGTGCAGCACTATAATAAGCAACTGCAGAAACGTTTATCATTACTGATGGCAAAGATTAAAAAACTCACCATTTATTTTTGCAGAGCTAAGTATGACACCTTTACAATTCTGTCTTTTCCTTACTGCAGACATTTCCATTTCAAGCCCTGACAATATTAAGGAAGAGATTTATTGGAGTTCATCACACAGCTTGAATCCTTTGGAGCCAAGGTATTTATAATGATGTAAAAGTGACAGTGTCAACAGTGACTTAAATCATTTAGTCACTATGATAAACACTATGTTGCCCTAAAAATTTAACACATGCAGTGAGAACATGACACCTAGAATAAAAACAAAGTCAGTGGCAAATGTTTTGGGGTTGCAAAACCCATCATAATCCAAAATAAAGATTGAATGAGAGGAGCTAACAATAAAGTTGTAATATCTATGAGATAAATGCTCATGATACCTCATGAGCCCACGAGGCAAAGACAGATGTCTTGTGTGAATGCGGAACCTGTCTTTATACCTGAAGAAGTCACTACTACATTTACCAGCAAAGAGCTACAGTAAAACAGTTATGAAGTACAGACAAGATATTTGATGCCTGCCAGAAAGCAACTGCTCTGATCATGATTTTGCTTAATGAAGGTTTGATGTAGATCAACTCTTCATCAATCTGTTAGATGTAGTCTGGGATAAACCAGAAAGCAAGATATGGAGTTGTAGAAAAAAAAATCAGACTTCTATCCTAAACTGTAGTTTATATCAGGGTAAAAAGAGATGCAAGAGAATGAGGGAAGACAGGAGATGGCACTTGAGGTGGCTGGAAGATAATAGATCTAAGAGCGATCAGGAAAATTAACAATGAGGCAGCAAAAATGTTAAAAATGAATACCGTAATACCAGGAACCTTGGAAACAGATCAAAACTCTGAAGTCCTCTCTAGAGGTGTAAAGAGAAAAGACACTGGGAAAATAAAGCAGCTACATCTCCAACTCGGCACACAAGATATGCGCAGGTCCTTCTTTAGGAAATCATGTCAGGAGCTGGGTGAGCAAGGGATGAGCAGAGAGGTGAACATGTCCTCAGCAGCTTGAGAAGGCCAAGTTATGTCATGATCAGTGTGTCCAGTATTTCTTCCTATTCCCCAAATATCCTTCCCTCCTTGCTAGCTAAGCTTGTCCCTGTCAATGCCATCTAAAACAAGTCATGGTGCTGCTCAGGGCACATCAAACCTAATCCAAACACACTGTACAAAAATCATCCTGTATAAAAAGTCCTCACCGATATAGTTTTGTGTTTTAATTTGTAATTTTGAAAAAGTGTTGACGTTCATGCATTCCTGTTCACTTTTCAAAGAGGATCAAAAAAATTACTCATGCATTGAACAAGCTGGAGGAAAGTTTGTTGCCATGAGGTTTGTCAGAAAATTTCTTGTACTCTTAAAAGAGTTTCCCAAGTTCTTCAAGGCCAAACCATCTTAAAAATTTCCTGCTTTTCAGCAAATCAGGAATTAAACTCAGCTCACCTTCGAAAGTTAATTTTCTGTCCATTTTGTGTGTAGCTGCCTGAAGTGTGATAGAAAATGCCCTTCAGCAATTTTTCAACTTCAGCCAGTCAGTTGTGGTTCTAAAAAAGTAAAAATAAAGAAGAAATGACAAGCATAAGGGTGATATAAAAAGCATTTAGAAATGTACTTAGAACATGGAGCAGGATAAGACTCAAAATTAGTAGCTATTTCCACCCAACATTTACAATCAAAAGGAACACTTAAAAGCAATTGAAAACTGTTGGTTGAATTTGGCATGAAGTCGGTATGGACAGAAGCAATATAAGCAAAACGAATGGCTGTGGGAAAGTTATCCTGAGTGCATTTTCATTATGCCTAAGTAGATGTATGAATGCTTGCGTAAGCCTCCAGCTGATTTTCAGTGTCAAAAGCATGTTTCTACACAGTTTGGCTGCAGGGATCACTGAGTCAGTGGCAGAGGACAGGGGCTGAGAAGCTGTTCAGGTGAGATTGAGGCAGGTCCAGCGGCAAAACATAATAACTTTTTTCATCTCCTGCAAAATAAATAAAACCAAAATTGATTTCTAGGTTGTAGAAAATTGGTATTGTTGAATTGTTTGGAAAACATACTAGCAATGGCTCAGCTCAGGAAAACTGCCCTGGGAAAACTACAGGGGAGACTTTTTGGTTTTGTATAGCTATAAACAGGAAATATGCCCTCAGCTTTCAGGGTGTAGTCCTTAAAAGATTTACTCTATGGGAACAGCTCTAACAGAGAAGAACAATTCTCTTAGATAGAACTGTCTGCTACAGTGAATAAAAAAAAATATAATGTAGGGTTTTTTTCAAACAAAGCTATTTGCCAAGTGATTTTAATCATTGAGGAATTATTTTAGTTATTACAGAATTATTTGCTGGCTTGAGCAACATTGGGCAGAAGACGATCTAAGAATTTGTTTTGATTTGTTTTGTTTTTTTAAAGAGTGGACTGTTTTATTTCAATATCTCTCAGATGAAGTATTATGATTTTCATCTTTAAAAATATTGGTCCAAACATCTAATGGAAGGTTTGTAAAGCATAAATGAAGATTCAGCAGTCAGGAAAAGCTCTGGTAGAGATAGTAGTGGTGGAAAAACTAGGCTTAACTCTTGAGCTTTGTCTGTTGCCCCTATTTGTGCCTGTTGCTGGTATCCAGAAGAGCAACCAAGAAGCAAGCAAGAAAAACTGTGAAGTGAAGCAACACCAGTTCCCATTGCTTGTCTCCCCCAGCCAGCAGGCTGTGAGACACATGAGTGAGCAGTCCGGGTCTTGCTTTAGCCTGGAGATCCTGTTATTTATGAACCCTACAGAAGGGATGCACTCTGCTGGCACAGGCTCCAGCCTCTCTGGCCTGCTCCTGTTCTCACTGTGGCCAAGAAACAACTTTTTTGGTGCTTTCTTTTCTGTGTCCCTCTCTCCAATCATGTTACAGCTGTGAGCACAGCCCCACTGATCCTAAGGTCCTGTGGATAAATGGACTCCCACAAATTTCTTTTGGCTCCCGCTTTCAAGCAGAAGAGGCAAAAAAAATCCCTTTTCTCTATGACATATTGTATGCCATCAAAACACAACAGTAAAGACTAAAAATGTTAAATAAGACAACTAAATGTTTTCTATTACCCAATGAGAAACGACAGACTCCCACTTACATCCTGTATAATGTTGCTATCTGAGTTGCTGCATGTTTGAAGCAGGACAGCTGCATCCTGTGTCTGCAAACCATAGAATGGTTGCTTTGCCTTCTTTTTGCTTTTGCACTATTTCCTTAGGACATCTCCCATTTTTTACTTCTAACAGCACACCTGTTGATTCTTCAGAGCCTAGAGAGCTGACTTTTCACTTTGGCTGATGGCACCAGTTTGAATCTGCACCAGTGGAGAAGCCCAAGCATGAGTCTCAATGCTTTGCAGCAGTGGCTGCATGGAAGTGCTCACCAACTAGTGTTAACAGCCAGGGCATGTGTGGATTAGTGAGACAAAACCTACCTGCTTTTGTACCTCTTCCTGGCCAATGTAACTGTTTATTTGTGTTAACTTTTGTCTGCCAGTTAATTTAAGCAGATTCAAGAGTTTTGCACTATGGGACCGTCCTTTCTTTGTCTCCCTGAAGGTATTTGTGGAACCACAGCTGAAGTTATCCTCTGAAAGAAATGTTCAGGACACCAAGGGCTGCAGTGGGAATTGACTGCTTTGGGCTCCCAAATGGTGCTCTGCACCTCTCTTTAGGTACTACTTCTGTTTAAAAATCTGACTCATGCAGCTTTATTTGTCAAGGCAGAGGGAGAAGGACAGAGAAGAGATTAGTTTTAGAGCTGGCTTATCCTGAGGTGATAGCTCTTCGAAATGTCAGCACTATTGATGTATTGATATAATTAAACACATCTACCAAAATGTCATTGCTTGCTGCCCAGCCATCTGATGGACGGCTCTGGCTGGGGGATGTTCTTAAACAGCACTGCTGAATTGTTGGGATGCTGTGGTCTCTGTCAGATGTCCCCTTGGTTCACAAGTGATGAAATGCTGCTGAAGGCAAGGAGGGTTAGTCAGTCTTACATAAAATGATTAGCCTCACTGTCTAATCGTCCTAACTGTCTCTAATATGGACTAGATTCACATGACCTTTTTTCACAACTTCCAATTTTTAACATGTTCTACTGCCTAAACCTTGTTTTCTTAGCCCTGATTAAACAATGCACATGGATTCCCTTCAGCAAATGACTGATAAAGGAGACTGTCTCTTCGTTTTAATTTGGGTTATATTTATTTACTGAAAGTACGGAGACCTGTTCACTGACACTCAGCAATCTCTTACTCTTTCAGTATGATGCTAAGATTTCCTCCTCTACCTAAGTTATACCTTGCCCTGCTGTTCTGCCATGGGAAGGCTAACATAAACCATCCCAAAGAGATTTTGAATGGGAAGAACTCCCTCCTGAATATTAGAAAGAACACAAAGCTCAGTATTCGATTTGGGAAAAGTAGGTCATGAATCTCTCCTTCAGTCATGCTGTACATCTATCTTAAAAGAAAAAAGAAAAAGAAAAAAGAACCCTTGGCTTTTAGACTGGCAAGAAATGTTCCAGGAAATGAAAATCTTATAACTGCTGCTGCTTGTCAAAGACCTCATGAAAAAGAAATGGAAGACAGTCACCAAAGGAAACTTGAGATGAGTTGTGAGACTCACTGCTCATTTTCTTTTTCCTTTGCTCTTTGAGGGAATTGCTTTCACCAAGCAGTGCAAAGTATCAGAGCACGTGCAGACAGCATTCTCCCAGAATTTGTGAGAAACTGCTGCGGAGCAGTGTTAGATTTCGCTCTTATGTGCAAGATCTGGTTTTGGAGATAATTTGTAACACTGCAGCCTATATTACAACAAAAGAATAAGCCATTTCAGCTGTCAGTCTCATTAATTATTACACTTTCTACTATTACTGTTATTTGTTAAGGCCAGTCCATTTCATCCTAAGCTTTTATTTTTCAAAAATGTAACCCCTTGCCTAGACCCACAAACCTCAGGATGAAATATGCACACATCTTTCTTCCTCCAGAAGGAACATGTGATTTGAGTTTTGATCTGATGTAGTTCTGGGTGAAATATTCTAACTTTCATGTAAGAAAAGCCAGAGGTGCAAATGACATTCCTCCCTACTTCTGCTGTTGGGCAGTGATAGCTCTCAGAGGCTTCCCAGCCAAGATGAATGACCTATTGTGCTAGACAGCATTAAACATATAGCAGAAGACTGTTCCTACCACAAAGAGATTATTTTCTAGATGGAGAAGCTGCATAAAGGGCAGCCAAAGGAAAGTATTGTTAGCTGTATTCCACAAATAAAAACCCAAGACCTAAAACTCCTCAGATACATTCAAACCACTGGGAACTTAGTGGATTATTGCTTGAATAAAGCAACATAACCTGTCACACAGGAAATCTTCGGCCAAGAACTGAACTGAGATATTGCAGAACCTGTGCCAGAGATCAAGAGTTTAGTTTTCTTTCTGAGAAAGAAAAGATAAAAGGGTATCAGAATTTCTGTCCATGGGATATGGTGCTGACACACTCAAGCAAGCAATCAGAAGCATAAAAGAATACGGTTATTCTGGAAAGTTACTGTGCAAAAAAGATTTTTCTACCAATATTTGGCAAGGCACTGCACAAAGGCATAAAATTAATTCCTTGTTTGTCTCGGAGTTTTTAACTTGTCCTGCACCTTACAAGAGTCAGTAATGCCATGGAAGAGAAGGCTGAAAGAGCATCAGTAGGTTTGCTTCCAAGATGTTCACTTTGGTTCACTCGTTAATTATGTGTGGCGTGAAATTGATACAGGAACTGACAACATATATTTCTAAAATTTGAGCTTCATAGAATCACGGAGTGGTTGAGGTTGGAAGTGACCTCTACAGGTCATCTGGTCCTCCTGACAGTTGCCCAGGACTGTGTCCAGATGGCTTTTGAGTTTCTCCAAGGAGAGAGACTCCACCACCTCTCTGGGCAACCTGTGGCAGTTCTTGGTCAGCCTCACAGGAAAAACATGTTTTCTGACGTTCAGAGGGAACCTCCTGTGCTTCAGTTTGTGCCCATTTCTTCTGGACTTGTCATTGGGCACCACTAAATATAATCTGTCTCTTTCTGTCTTCTTTGCACCCTCACTGCAGGTGTTTATATAGTAGAGGGCAAATAGATCAGGTACTTGAAGACATTCAGTATGTGCATCTTTACACACACATACACCTCTTTGGAATAGCCTGGCTTACCTTTTTTTTTTTTTTTTTTTTCCTTTTTTTTTCTTTCTACATTATTTTGGAGGGGTATAATTTATGTCAGTGGAAATTATAGGTAGCTCTGGCTCAGTCTCACAAAGCACTTCACTGTAATTTTAGGTAACCAAATAGATTCATTTTTAAATGTTTCATACTATTAAAAATCTGGCTACAGTCATGTATGAAGTACTCATGTATAAACATATTGCAGACTGAAAGCAGAGAATAATATGTAGTTTGCAGTGAAGTGCAAGTTATAGCAGAGTATTTAAGACAAACATGAACCTTCACAATGCCCATTTCTCAAACCTGGAGGGTAACAGACCATTTGAAAAAAAAAATTCCATGGGATTGTCCTGTGATCTGCCTTTCCTCTTTCAGTTTAATGTGCTCCTTTTAATTACCTGTTCTAAATTTACGTTTGATGAGTATCAGATGCTCTGTTATTGCCTTTACCAGCATTTGATTATCTCCTACAACGCTTTTCCAGTCCAGATGTTTTTTTCATTCCACAATTATAACAAAATGTCTTGAAAGTCTGGAACCAAGATGGAGTAAGAAACAGAAAACATACAAACAGAGTACATCATACCTCTGAAACTTTGAACTAGAGCTTATCTCATAAAGAGAAAAAAGAAAAGGGGAAACGAGATCTGAAGTACTGAGGAAAACCCTGCAAGGAAGAAATGAAAAAAGAAATTTTCTTGAACAAGGTATAATTACAACTAGATACATTTAATCAAAAGACTTTTCCTATACAGTGTGTGTGAGTACAGTGACAAACCCAAATCCTGGCTACTTGTTGTATCAGTATGATTCTGATTAATGTCCACTGCTACCTTTTCAGACAATTATAACCACTGACCATGAAGCAGGGTCTAGATGAAGTCTGAATCCTCCTCCGAGTACACCATTCATCTCCTGTATGAGGCAATGAGTGAAACAGAAGTTCAGTGCATGTGAGGTTCTGTTTAGATCTTTAAAGCAAGAACACAGAATGAGTAAATTAAATTGTGGGACTGTTTATTACAAGCAAGCTGTTTATCTTAGTTTTCCCAAAGAATTGTATAACCACAGATCCTGAAAAACATAGAAACACACAGATATCCTGATAAACACATTAACACACACACACACACACACACTCTTGATTAGAATATAGCGAAACAAATGATAGCATGGTACAAAGAAAGCAGTTGCTATAAGACAAAGTATGAATAAACCCTGTTTCATAATAACTAAGGCATTGAGATATGGTTTACAGACAAGCATAAATAGCCTTTTCTTCTTTTCTTTTCTTTTTTTTTTTTGGTGGCTTTAATTACTCTTTCTGCTGATGTTCTAGGAACATAACTTTGAACTACTGCTTTGTAGCAAAACTTACTCTTCCCTTAGCCCAGGCAAAAGGGGCAGGCACAAAGTAGAAAGACTGAGAGTCATCTGCCTGGGGAAGAGTGCAGAAGATGGAACAGGAAATACAAGGAGAATTATAGAAATAGTAACTACAGATATGGTGAGTGAGTAGGAACGGTCCAAGGAATCATTAGAAATACATACATGGTTTTTAATAATGTACTGAAATCTAGGTCACAACCAGGCCCTCTGCTCAGTTAGACAGGACCTATAACACCTGCTTGGTATCACCCCAAAACACTACACCTGTAGAAGTCATTCTGCAGAGACTGGGTGATTTTGATCTAAAACCTTCAAAAAATAATAAAGGTGAAGTGAGAAAAGGTGCTGTGCGTTACTGAAAGCTGGGTGGCACCAGGACCAGTTTTCCATAGACCACCTTCATGTGCTAATGTAGGCTTCTAATAGGTAGAGCAAAGATTTGCAAGGTTGCAAAATGCTAAGCTGAAGGATGAATACAACGTGTGCTGTCGTGAGTCCCTGCTGTGTGTAAACATTTAGATAAAAGAGAATGTATTTAGGTTAATTAGTTATTCTTCATGAGGTGAAAGAGAGTTTCAGACACCTAGTAGGGAAGAGTGACCTATAGGTGACTTGAGGCAAGCAAGTTTGTGGCAAGACAGCTCAAGGCAAGAGGACAAGGAACTACAGGACTCTAGCATACACTTTCTGGGCTTCCAAAGTTGCATTGCTTCTTCCAACATCCAAATTATGGTGAAGGGAGAGCTCATTGTTGTGACTTCAGTTTGAAATCTCAAACACTTTTAGATGTTGAAGCAAATACTGATGTACTGGTTGCCCTTTGACTTCTTCTGAAAAAGAACAGGAACCATTCATGCACTTCACTCAGAAGACAACTCCTAGAGTGATTTTCTGTGACACCAGAGATCAGAAATCACTACTGGATTCCTGTGCTTTCAGCATTTTGTTTCTGTGTTTCAGCAAAGCTCAACCAAGCCATTCCTTTATCCATGCCTTTCTTTTACTTGTAGCTGGTGTTTCCTGTTGCCTGAAGTAGAGACCTTACCCATCAATTAATCTGTTTGCTATCATTTGTGAACATAAGAAAGAATAATTGGTGGCATTGGTGTATAATCCTACCTTTAACAATTTCCTGAGGGTTAAAGGCTTTTCTCTCTATTGCTATAGAGATAAAAAAAAAAATCCCATAGGCTCAGGTTGTAATTGAAAACACACTACTTTCAATATAGATTAAAGCACACACAGGAATGAATGTCTTTAATTCATGTAAACCCAGCCCTGCAGTCCCCCTTTTTCACTGTTACCGTCCGTTAGCCACCAATTTAAAAACAGCAGAGAAATGATTTGATTTCATAATCAAATAGCTGAGCAGAAACCATTTCCTCCAGCACAGCTTTTACATTTATATTTAAATGAACTGCCTGTGGCCAGGAAGTTCTGCCTCATTTAGAGACAGGAGTTAAAAAGACCTACTGTGAGACACAGGGCAATTCAGAATTAAGAGATCTGGATGAATTTCAAGTGTCTCAGAGCTAAAAGAAAACACACCACTTGTTCATGTGTGCTGAGGCTGAGTCCAGAGAAAGGCTGGACCACAGTAAGTCTGGTCTCATGCATTGAACCTGGCCACAACAGAGATGCCTGCAGCTGGCCCAGGACTGAGGGACCTCCAGGGAGAGACCTGCTTTGGTGTAACCTGGTGTGACTCCAAGCGATACCAGTTTACACCACCTGCAGCTCACACTGTAAACACAGCCTGTGGGAAACTCTGGAGAATGATGGGAAATAACTGAGAGCTCATCCAGCAGGCAAAAGAGTAATGAAATAGTTTTGGATTCAAAGCGGTGGACTGGAGACCTGTCTCTTCTATTTCCTTGGTAAACCTACAGTTAGCAGAGAGCTATTACCTTAAACACCAACTTAGTAACATTAGTGTACAGTTCTTGGCCCTCCCACAGATAGTTTCTTCTATACAAACTGCTTTGCAACCAGGAGATAATTAATCCTTATAACACACTTCTCCGGGGAGAGCATAACAGTCTTACCTCTCTTTAGGTATTGGAGCAATTTGCCCAGTGCTTGCCAGGCTACCAACTTGAGAGAAATGAGACGAGCTGGCAGTGATTGGTGATCCTATCCAGCTGTGGATGAAAACAGCCTCCTGCCAGGCAGGACCTGCTGCCTAGCTTCATTCCTCCTCCTCTCCCACAGGGATGCTGGTGTTCTCACTACATGACAAGTCACTGTAATTTCGAAGGAGAGAGAATGACAATGTATAACTAAAGCATAATGCGGGACAAAAAGGTCAGGAGGGGGCAGAACCCCTCTGAGACAAGTCTTTCAATAACCCATTCTCTTCCTTTACGTGTGCTTTGCCTCCAGGTGTTAAAACAAGGAGATTGCTGCTCATACCTTGTATTTGCTCCTTGACTCAGGTCTCTGGTTCCCTAGCCAATTTTCCCAGTCAAGTGTTAGGAAAAGTACCAAGTACTGAGAGCTCCTGCTGCAGACTAAGTGCAGTTAGTGTGCATCTGCAGGCTGATGCTCATGCTGAGCGCTGCAGGGGAATAGGCTGCATGGGCACTGAGAAGAGCAGAGAAAGAAAATGCCAAGCAAAATTTACTTGAGCGGGGTAAATATTGCCTTCCTGGCTGCTTCTGGAAGTCTTCCTGCTGCATTTTATTGCTGAAGAGAAGTTAACTGTATGAGTGTGAAAGTTTGCAGGGAACTGTAACAGGATGTAGGCAAAATCCGAGTGTTCACCAAGCTTTCTGCTGTAAGCTGAAACAGGAGTGAGACAAAGGAATAGATTCCTGTGAAATAAAGTATCTCTTGCTGCTAATATGTATGCTTTAAAATGGACAGAAGGGTTATGGCACTGTGCAGCTGGCTATCTTAGAGAAGTAAGGCCTCACAGCATCTAAGTGGGAAAGAAGACAGGAGCGATGGTGTTTGTTGAGGGGGTTGTGTACTGGCCACTCTGTTTGTCAGCCCCCCAGAGAATCTTCACACTGGTGTTTCACACTTGTAAAACATGAGACAGCAGGTTTGGAAGAAGGAACCTGGAGTTACCATTTCTGTATTGCTTTGTTTTCTTTCTGTCCAAGGCCTTCTTTTAAAATCAAAACTGTATATATATACACATATACATATACACACATAAACACACATATATAGGTTTTAATTATATACATATATGCATTTTTAATTA
>NW_009941385.1:20102-59426 GCF_000696875.1 Nestor notabilis | reverse complement strand
TGGTACGACAAGGAGTAATGGCTTCAAACTTTTCTTTACAGTGGGTGTGGTAAGGCATTGAAATGGGTTGCCCAAGGAAGCTGTGAATGCTCCAACCCTGGCGGTGTTCAAGGCCAGGTTGGACAGAACTTTGGGCGACACGGTTTAGTGCAAGATGTCCCTGCCCATGGCGGGGGGGGTTGCAACTAGATGATCTTAAGGTCCTTTCCAACCCTTTCTATGATTCTATGATTCCATGAAACTTAAAGTCTCCCATTACTTCAACCGATCCAAAAGAAATAGCATAAACCTGAGCAAGAAGAATGACTCTGTCAGATTCACATGGAAAATAGAAATAACTAAATAAATAAGGAAGTAAATAAGGACTAGAAACTACTAATTCTGAGTATGCTGGTTCCCCAAAAGACCTAGTACTTGTTTTCATGATACCACAGGGAAATGTGCTCATTTCAGTAATTCAAACAGATCTAATTCCTTATACTCATTATATTTTCCAATCTGGATTTTTCCTTTTTTTTTTTAATGTGAGATGTTGATCTGAAATAAACAATTTTTTTTTCTGCCAGGGGAATATCTTGATGATTCCCAAAAATGTCAGTTGTGTGAAGCATCCTGTCAGAAGTGCATTGGACCTGAGCCAGACAACTGCATCAGCTGCCCACTTACAAGGTAATTGTCTCCCAGCACAGTGCAGGACAAAGACCTGGCATCATCATCTGAAGAAATGGCTGTATGGTCTTTAGCACTAGCTTGTAGAGGCAACTCAAGAAGCAAGCATTGATTAGGGCAAACAAAACCAGTGCAAGTGAGAAAACAAGTGTTATGCAAACAAGACAGTTCGCTACATACGCAGCTGACATTTATGCAGATGATTCCCACAGATGCAGAAAGATTTCTTTTAATACATAAAATAGTCTTCCTTTCATTGTCATCCTCTCAAAATCATGATTGCTAGAATCACGACAGTGACATATTTAACAGTTAAAGTCTAGGGCATCTGTAGTTGTACACAGCTATGGAGTTTGGCACAAGGCATGAATGTGGACACTGAGGCTAGCAATCATCTTTAGGTGCTATGAATATCTTCTAGATATTCACCTAAACATTGCTCCCTAAGGAACGTGGTTTAAGTTAGGCTGATTTTTCTAACCTGCCATAAAAAGTGAACAGAAATAGAAGGAAGTTTTTCTGTAGGACTCTGCAGAGCAGAGGCTTATGTTTAGGTCATTTCACACCTAATCCAGGAATCTGCTGGTTTTAAACTCATGTCCTAACAATCATCTTTATTCTTACACTGACAGCTCTGGTTCTCTTGCACTGCAAAAGACTGCATTGTAGCCAGCTGATATTTACACTGGTATAAAATCAAAATCAGACCCTGTAAGGCATAGAAAAAAAAAATCCTCACTCAATCCTGCAATTTACCCTGCAGATATCTATGGTATGACTATGTCAATGAAAGACACACTGGGACCAATAGAGTCCAAAAAAATTAATCACTAAGGAAACATTATTAAATTGTGTTGTGTCAAAAGTGGCATTAGCACAGGAACTCTGGGCAGAATTTTGGGCTGCAGAGACTGGATTTATCTGATTCACGATTGCATTTAAATCAGATTGTATTTCCTTGCAATCTATTTTGTGAGCTTTACATGGAGATATATGCAAAACAAAGAAGGTAGAGAACAACACCATTAGGCAAAACCACCTAGGTGTTTGCAGAAATGAGGTCTCTGCCATTTGGAAGGCTGCTGTCTCTCCCATAACAAATCCTCTAACAGTTTTCAATTTTGGTATCTAAGGTTTCTAAAAGCTCTCTGTGCTCCTGTGCACATTATGAAAGCTATTAGAAAAAGTCATATTAGCATGGCCAGTAGTAAAAAAAATAATAATAAATAAAAATCTCATCCAGAGGCTAAAGAGTAAATCCTTTCAATGGACATGATTCATTATGTACTTGAAATAGACCTGTCTAATTGCAGCAGAATCCTAAATCCTGTTGCTCTTGAGAGCTTCAAGTGGTGTCTGTTTTAGGCAGAGCATCTACTAGATAATACAGAATAAAAATCAGCAGTGCTGCTTTCCTACAGGTGAGCACCTTTCCTCTTTGAAAAGGATGAAAAGACATGGGGAGAGGAATTACTGAAATTAAAGTGAAAATGAAAACACTGAACAATCCCTGTTCTTTGTGAAAATTCAGCAGTAGATGTCACCTTACTTCAAAATCACTGTCAAACCATCTTCTTTGGCAATGCAAAATGCAGTTACCTGTGTTTTAAAAAGTATCGAATTGTAGTATTTTGTACAGCCAAACAAATTTTCACAGAATTCCTCATCCATATGCTTACTGTATGTTTATGCTGCAAAGGTTAGTGACAAGATCTGACCTCCCAGTGTCTTCCATTAGGGGCTATATAACAAAAAAAACAAGAAAAAATCTACTGAGCTGTTTGCAAGGATGGCTACCATTACAGCTGGGACATGTAGTAGAACACAGTAATATTTGCATGTCATATAAGTATAGCTCTGCTGCCTTCAGTACTTTGGTCACATTGTCCCATTTTCACAGAAACCAAACTGCATAGGACTATCTTACTGTCAGATCCCAGAGCAGAGATACATCTTTGCTGAGTACTTTGTATACATCTAAAAGCTTCTCCCTGATAACTTCCAGCAGCCTGCCTTGAGCCTCACAATTCTTTTTAATCAATTCCTAAGTTTTCTTTGTTACATGTACTTCAGGAAGGATGTTTACATGGTACCATATTCTTCCATCTTCACACTTCACATAAGGCTAGACTTTTCCAATCACGGTAAATTTTAAATAGTTTCAAAGGCTATTTGACAAAATTGATTTTAAACTTTGCAGATATTTCTGTCTTCTTCTTTTAGAATAAATCTGATGATGACCATATTAATTCAAATTTATGAAGGCACATTGCAGGTATTTTCTAATGCCATTGTCTATCTCCAAGAAAGCACACACTATCTTAATATTATAGAAAGCCTACTGTTCCCTTAGTGTACAAACAAGCTGATAGTCTCAGAATCTGTACTAAGGTCCTGAATGGTGCTCAGCTTCTCTAAAAATTGAATCCCAAGTCCTCAGATACTAAACTGGTCAAAATAGTTAAACATGGAAGATTACAGTCCCTCCTCTCTTATTTTCTTAATTTTGAAAACATTGTCAAATTCTAGGCAACATTTTATATTCTTTTAATAGTCATATCTGTAGTGATACTTTTCTAATTTTCTCCCAAACAGATTAAAACCCACAGACATCAAGTAGCAGTGAAAAATGGACCAGAAATTTTTATCAGATAAAAGGATTCTGTAGCAGATATTTCATTACCTAGTAAAAGGAGAACATTTAGCAGCAAAACTCCTAAGTGTTTGCAGATATGCAAGTCTAAAAATACAGATCCTAAAGGCCAAGATTCAGATAAATGTTTTACTTTATGTACAAAGTCATTTTACTGAAGCCATAGCACTGTTCACAGGAAACCTTTAAAGTAAAACTAATAGAAAACTTCAACAGACAGATCATTCCTTCACAGAGAAAGACTAAGTCTTCTTTTCCTTCTAACAGACGTAAGTGACAACTGCAGGGATTGTGGTAGAAGGACATCTAGGTATACTATCAAAAGGTGATTTTTTCTCAGAAGAATCTAATCTCTGAAGTCTAAGGTCCAGGTTCAAAATATGGTTGACTTTCTACTTAATAAATACTATAAATAAGATCAGGAAAATGAAAGAGTAAAGCTCAAAGTGTCTTGTGAATAAAGTGAAGGGAAAATATCTTGGGTTTCTTGTTAGTTTCCATTAAACTTAAAGAACAAGTAGTTGCTAAATTTGTAATTATGGCTCTCTGCCTCAAAAGAGTCTTTGATGATGGTCGCTGTATTATGCAATGCCCCAGAGGAAAGTTTGAATTCAAAGGACAATGTCATTTGTGCCATCATACCTGCCTGGACTGCAGTGGAAGTGAACCTAACAAATGCACCACTTGTGGAACAGGTAAGAAAGATTTCCTCATGCAGCTTTTTTCCCTTCCTGGGCCTCCAAGTTCCCTTTTCCCTATTCTCTCACAGTTGTTAGAGCCAATAAAATAAGTAGTGCCTTTGCTACTGATCTGCATCATAATCTTGTTTTAACCCTGAAGGGATTTGGAACTCCATTCATCTTTTTAAAAGTACAAGAAAACACAACTCTGCATTGTCCTTTCATCTTTATGCATTTCCCTTGGTGTATTTTGAATAGGAGCTGTGTTAACAGAAACAGAAAGAGTAGCACAGGAAAAAAAAAAGGACAGAAAACCTACAAAGCCTGTCTCTGGAAAAGAAAGCTCCACACATGCCTCCCTCAGCCTCTACATAGTATGTGCTATACTCAAACTCACAAGCAAGCAGGGTGCTTTCCAAAATGTCTGGGAAGGCTAGGAAACAAGCCACCACACACTGCTGTGTTTTTCAGCTGGAAAAAAGGGGTATGCAAAGAGAAGCTTACCACTGACACACATAGTAACTCATACTTTTTGACCCATTTTTATAGAGCCTAGGTTGAAAGAGAGGGTGATACAGCTAAATTTCTGGTTGTTAAAAAAATAATTCTTCTCTTGAACCTCCATTTTAAAAATTATTCCCTCTTGCTCTGTAACATCTGATGGATGAAGAACTTGAAGATAACAAATACAAGTATGTGTAGCTAGCCTGAACTGCCACTAGAAAGGAGTAGTTAAGATTTAACTTTCAATTCACTTAATAAAGAGAAATTTTTGGTAAGCTTTTTCTGAGAAATCACAACGGATCCACAGCCTTTTTCCTTTCAGCTGCTACTTCCATTTCAGTCCTGGTCATTAATGCCCCAGGCTTTATTTAGTAATAAGAGTCTAGATTACAAGAAAACACTAGTATATGTGGCATTAATTTGATGATGAGATTGACTTTCTTACTCTGGGAAATGTGACTCAGTAGATAAAAGTTTCAAATGGTTCTTCAAGTCCAGCATGAGGGAGAAGTTGGCGTAATTGTTCCCCAGATCTCTCTGTATACTGGAAAGCAAAATAAATTTCTGTATTTCTGTATATCAAGAAATGAAGACATTGATCAGAGTCACACCCTGAGGAAGCTAGAAAAGGTGATTGTAAGGATTTGTAAATGAAAATTAAAACAAAATCTGACTACTTCTGCTATGATGCAGCAATTATTCCCTATTATTGCTGCTTCTCTGTTATAGCCATTTCAAAAATAAATTATCATAAACAAATTCTTGCTCTTCAGGTAAAGCATTCAAACACACTTATCACAATAATATATGTCATTTATACTATAGGGTAAACAATTAGAAAACTTTCCAGCACAAGCCATGTGGAGTCATAAGTGTTTTCGCAGGTTTCATTCAGAAGGATTTGTAGCAGACAACTCTCAATTCTCCATGCACTAGGGAATGCTAATTCTCTGATAGCAAACAGAAGCACATTTGCTATTCATATTCAAATCTAAATAATCCCAGGGTCTAGTTGTGACTAGGATGAGCATTACGGATTAATCTACTATGGAAACAGACTGATCCTTTCCAAAGGTGAAGTGGACTGCTTTGCTTTCTTAATGGCGATTCTGCATGGGTGTGTGCAATAAGGTAAGTCTGCTGCAAGGGAACTCAGTAATGGGAAACTCTTAACCCTTATTTTTTTAGACTGACTGATGTAAAAAGTAATTATACACTAGCATGACATCTTTATATGTCATATATCTCCAGGAATGAGGAAGGTTTGAAGTCCTGAATCTTTTATGTATTTTAGCTTATCTGGTGTAAATCTGTACAAATCTAGCAGTGAACAATATGAATTCTCACCAGCTGCTTTACTGGCGCTTCATAAAGCTGATTCTTATGCCCAAATTTCCTCTGTTGCTGACATAATTTTCCTATTTGTTTGCCACACAGATAGAAGAGGGATTGAACGTTTCCTGTATCATGGGGAGTGCAGAGAGAGCTGTCCTCCAGGTCACTACCATTCAGAGCATATCTGCATGGCTTGCTTTAGCCACTGTGAGGTATGCCTGAACTCCAGCCACTGCAAAAGATGTTTCAGAGGCTACTACCTTACTCAAAATGTATGTCAGAAACATAGCTGTAAAGAAGGTAAGCATGCTTCAGTAGGAGTTAACAAATACTCTATTTAATTTGTTTCAGAAATCTGGTTAAGCAGCTTGGTTCCTGTTTTGTAATATACAATCACACCTGATCCTGAGATCCTTAAATTCCAGCTCCAATTATCTTCTAATACCACGTTAATGTAAAATAGGAGTATCTTCTGCAAATTGAGTGAGGTTACACAAGAACAAATGAGAAAAGAAATTGCCATGAATCTTCCTCCTGTTTGGATTTGGCTAAAGCTTATTTCCAGGAACCTTGCTGAGTGTTTCCAAGTATTTGGCTTCCATTACCTAGAATTAACCCCAAACTGTTGATTTGTAAAACACAGGTGAGGTGGAAGATTCTGACTCTGAAGATTGCATACCTTGTTCAGATGGATGCCAGAAATGCAAATTCGGTAAATATTCCCTTTATGAGCCTTTATTCTTATATCTAAGGTAGGGGAAAATTATTCTTCCTCCTTCTCTGTTCACAAACTTATGTGTATGCTGCCGAGCCATCAGTCACTGCTGCATTCTCTCACTAAGTAAACTGTATTTTTCCACAGCATATTCATTTTTTAATACCATTTCTAAATTCTATCTCCAGCATAAATACATTTTTTTTTAAATTAATTTATCTATTAATCTTTGCTGCACTTTTTTCCCTGCTTGAATGTCAGAGTCAGGCTGAGAGAGATTTAGTGACTTTCTGAAGCTATTATCAGACACAGAACTTTACCATAGATATTCATTTTTTTCAGGCCTGGTAATAAATATTTAGCCCATGCTTTTTCTTTAAGGAAATAGACATACAGACAGATCTTAAATTTCATTCAAGAGCAAGTCATCACAGTAGCAATGCTACCACCCTGTAGGACACACTAAAACATTGATTCATTTTTTCATGTGGGATTAAAAAAAAAATCCTTCACGCAGAAATTTTGTTGTCTTCAAACAAATGCCATTTAACTTACAGAACTTGATTGAATCTGTATCACAACAGGTCACCTCAAAAAAGGATTAAAACTATTCAGAAGACATCACAATTCATCATTTGCACTATGTTTACATAAAGAAAATTTTATTTCTTGTGGCTATATGGACAGAAGTACAAGTACTTCAAGATTGAGAGGCAACAGGGTGACCCACCAGAAAGGCAGTCTTCACTTATGACCCCTTAGACAAATTTCATCTTAAGAAAGCACAGAGTAACTAGTAAACCTAAGCTTTACATTTTTTGCTGCAAATCTAGAGCAAGTCACTGATCTACAAATAGTTATGTGGAAGTACTACTTGTTAAAAGAAAGGAACAAATTTGGCTTGCTATATTTCCAAAACCATTTTTTAAAGTGCTAAACTTAGAGTCTACCAGGACTATCTACCCCCTCCCTGAATTCAGACACAATTTCCACAGGCAGAGCTCACACTGAGCCCCCTGGTTTCTCCTACTTGCTCCACTTGGGGCACAGCGTAAGAGGCACTAACACCAGTACCCAGAGACTGAATGTTGCTATACAGAGGGGAGTGAATAGCAGGAATTCAAGTCAAAGAAAACTATGAAGGTACCTCAGGAGAAAAAATCACTAAGCAAACAAAAAATTTATTCTTACTTGTCACAACCATTTTGATGTTCTTTCTGCTTTTATGTCAACAATATTTTTCTGTGGGAAAAAAGACATACACACTCATGCATACCAAACTTCTGAAAGGATTTTCATCCTATACTACTTTCTTCTTTCGACCAGTCATCCAATCTGATATATCATAAAACATCCTGTGACTCCCGTGACTAGTCATTCTACATGAATGCAGTCAAGCCTAATGCTTTTCTTTATGACTACACCTGTAGCTTTCAATACTGCTGAATGAAGAGCTGGAGGGACCAATTTTTAACATGATTGCAACTATACTGTGGTCTTTTTTTGTATGGCATGGTATCTAGAGTCATGTCAGCTCTCTGATTGGTTGTAGGGATTAAAAAGAAGAAAAGAAGCGAAGGGAGAGTATTTCAGTACCAGTTTTATTGCTGCTACTGGATATTACTATCCTATGGTAATATTTTTGGTGCTTTATGCAACACTTGTGAAAAAATCTTTCTCTTCTGCGACTGTAAAGTGCCGATCATTGCTTTGAATTAGGATGAAATGCACTACAAATTGAAACTTCTCTTAAAAACAATCATTGCAAGTGACTCAAAGGCTCATTTTCTTTGTACATGAGCTTAGTAAGGAGCTCCTGAATAAGGAGACTGCAAGACTGTTCTTCGGCAGCTGGCATACAGAAAAACAGCCTGTACTCACTTAACTTTGTCCTCAGAAGATCACTCGTCTCCTAAATATTAATCATCCGTAATATTCACTGCATATTTACCCTCAGGTTCTTTCAATCAAAGTTCTGATTTAAAATAGGCTTTTCAAAATCTTCAAAGATCAACAGAATGGATGCAGCTAAAACAAAGACTGAATTAACTTTCACTGCTGAGTAAAGTCAGAAGCATTAAGATGCCAGAGCTTGGTAAGGGGCATAATATAAAGGAAACTCTTTGGAGGTTACGATCCATGTATTACTGAGAGTCAAAGAGATTAGTTTAATGCTAGATCTATTTGGAACAGAAGCACAGCAATGGGCCAAAAGGAAGATCCCAAGCAGCTTTTGCAAATTACTATGTGTTCTTGAAGAAAGACTTCAAACTTAGAACAAATCAGGAAGAGATATTGTCTGTTTGTATTTATACTCTTAATATTCTATGAGCTTGCAGGCCTATCAATAACTTAATTCATAGGTAAGATGAGCAGAGTAATAGGTTTCTCATGTCTTATAAGAAAATTGATATATTTAAGGACTTCCGTAAAAATAACAGCTGAACTGCCTGTCTCTCAGAAAAAATGGATGATTTTGAAAGCTGTAAGGAAATTGCACTGCCATAAAAGTAACTTCAAATAGTAAAATTTCAAGGTGGTAAAATATAGAATGTGATACATTTGGTTTCACATCTTTATGGTCTTTCTACAGACTCTTTTTAAAATTAAGCAAATGATTTTGCAGTCTCTCTTTGTCTTATCTTTCTTCCAACATCACTGAGGATGTGGTCATCACTAAATCTGAATAAGAACTGTAGAGCAGGAGGAGGAAAAGCATTCCAACACTATGAACATTTCTACTAGAAGTTCAGCAGAAAGCTTTGGGGAATGCTTTATTAAAAAATTGGGGGGGAGGGAGAGTAAAATGTGGTAAGCACAGCATTTGGAATCAAAATTATATAGTTCACATACTAAAAACTAGTTCTTCATACACAAATGTAAATATATTTTGTGCATACTTATGGATCTGCAAAAGACTTAAGACAAAAAATACCAGGCATCTGCTCTTCCTGAAGTGCTTAGAGATCATTTGATATAAACTGTAAGAGGTAAAAATAATTAACTTGTTCAGTTTATACTGAATGCAGGGTCACTTGTAGAAGCTGTATGAATTTAAAAAGGAATATTAGACCACAGTGACATTAAATTGTAAACTGGGAGCAGCAAAATGCAAATGATTCTCTCGCTATCTACAAATTACAGAAGTTAGTTGATATTTTTTTCTTTTTTGTAGACATACATCTAATTTTAAGGACAGATATGTATGCTAATTAAGATAACTGAACTGCATGTTTTCCCACTAGCCTGAAGGACAAGTAATTCTTGGCCAAAATCTTTTTTCGCAGGGCAGCAAAGAATAGATTAAACCACCACCTGCAGCCTTGGGCAATGCCATCCTGCTTTCTTCAGGCAAGAAAATTAGTAAGATTTACTCTCTTTTGGCAAGATGCCAGATGCCAGCAGAGTAGAGCAACTACTGGAGGCAGATTGTGTAGGAAATATCTCTTCTTGATGAGTAGTGACCCTACAGAATGTTTAAGACGTGGGTATCATACTTCTATATTGGTTTGGTATTTTACATCCCATGTCAGACATTTTTGACAAAAAAGGAAACCTCACCCAGTAAGTAACACTGCAGGTTATTGTTCACCAGGCATGAGGATACGGAGGTGGAAGATTGACACTATTTCTAATATTTTCTGGGGTCCTCAGGGAAGGAAGTAAAATCTGTCTGTTTTCCTCCCAGTTTGGACCCAGTTTTGTTTTAGGCCTTCAGTGTGGCAACATGTCTTTACTGTATCTACACTGAATGTCTAAAGAAAAAGATGGGAACTGTCAGAGAGACTTAATCAAGGATAGATAAGTCTTTGTAGTTTAAATACAAATGATGCTTTCTTTTAAATTCGGATGATACTTTTCTTTCTGATTCACTTCATTTATTCGGAGGCTGTTCGTATTTTAGGGAAATACAGAATCTTCAGTGCTCACAGATACCATTCTGCATGTAGACACTGTCACATCCTGGGATATGTAATAGAAAAATGGCCTTAGACAGCGTTAATCCCTAAAGGATCTATGGCTTTGTGTACACAGACTCAAAACAATGACTATGCACAGCAGGGTTCATATCCCTACCTTCTTTTGCCCGCATGCTCTTGAATGCGTCTGACTCTGCCTGCTGCCATACAAGCCCAAATGGCATGCTTAACGACATCCCATGAGATCTGAAAGGCAGACTCTTGCCCTGGCATTGAAATCTGAAGTGAGAGCCAAGGCAAGTCAAAAGTTAAGGGTGTCTTTAATATGTTTGTTTAATCCTTAATTTTAGAAGCTTCAAATATATTCCTGCTACATGCAAGCAAACACAAACACAAAATTGTACAGACAAGTCTCTAAGAAAGTGTGCTGAATAAATTTCAAGTCCATACTTCCAAGATTATCTTTACGACTTTGGTACCTCAGGTCTGATAACCTGATTTTGGACACTCTGAGAATACTTTCTAGAACAGCAATGAGCTATTGCTCCCTTTGATGAAAATAGGTCCATGGAAACTGCAGGTCTTCATCACTCTCACTATCAGGCCATGATTAAACTTTAATGACTTGCCTTCTGGTGGGCATCAGAAAACAGCATGAAAACTATAAAATTAAATCCAGTTACCCCCAAAAAGGCAGCTTTTGAAAGACAAAGTTCTGCTGAAGCGACATCATCGGGAGAAGGATTTTCTTTATGACATTGTAGCTTCTACCTTCCACCTCTCAATGAAGTTCACTTACTCATAGATCTAGATCACTTCAAAATAACATCATATTTTCTCCAGATTCTTAAATAATGAGTTTCAGAGTTGAACTTACCTTTTTAGAAAGCCATTGACTATAAGCCAACACTCAGGATAAAAAAAAAAAAAGACCCAACCAAAACCTGCAGAATTTGAGTCACTTAAAGTAATTATTCTAAGAGAATTTCAGAGTCAATACAATGCAAGAACATAACAATCCTGACTGTTATTTGATATGTCTAAAATACAACACATGGACCAACGTGTTTTCTCAGACACTGCCAGTTCTCTACCTCTTTCTAATAATACAATTTGCATTACACCTGCATAGTGAACATACACAGAATATGAGTATTTATGAGGGTGATAAGTGACAAACTTCTCCTATATGCAATCTCTACTGACTTGCATACGTACACTTCACAAGCAGAAACTGCCACACAATAATGCTAAATATGCCCACCTGGTTCACTGGGCACATCATTGAGGATCATTGGTAAATCCATAGGAATCAACAGCATAAATATTCCTCTCAGAAGGGATTGTGAAAGCCAGGCATTCACCCAACTTGTTTACCTTCTTCTCAGTGTCCTCCCGTGAAGCCACTGTCATGGGTTCATAGAATCATAGAATCATAGAATAGTTAGGCTTGGAAAGGACCTTAAGATCATCTAGTTCCACCCCCCCTGCCATGAGCAGGGACACCACACACTAAACTATGTCTCCCAAGGCTCTGTCCAACCTGGCCTTGAACTCCTCCAGGGTTGGGGCATTCACAACTTCCTTGGGCAACCTATTCCAGTGCCTCACCACCCTCACTGTGAAGAACTTCTTCCTTAGATCTAACCTAAAGTTCCCCTGTTTAAGTTTAAAGCCATTACCCCTTGTCCTACCACTAGAGTCCCTAATGAAGAGTCCCTCCCCAGCATCCTTGTAGGCCCCCTTCAGATATTGGAAGGCTGCTATAAGGTCTCCACGCAGCCTTCTCTTCTCCAGGCTGAACAGCCCCAACTTTCTCAGCCTGTCTTCATACGGGAGGTGCTCCAGTCCTCTTATCATCCTCGTGGCCCTCCTCTGGACTTGCTCCAACAGCTCCATGTCCTTTTTATGTGGAGGACACCAGAAGTGGACACAATACTCCAAGTGAGGTCTCACGAGAGCAGAGTAGAGGGGCAGGATCACCTCCTTTGACCTGCTGGTCATGCTTGTTTTGATACAGCCCAGGATACGGTTGGCTTTCTGGGCTGCAAGTGCACACTGCCTGCTCATGTCGACCTACATGTTCAGCTACAGCAGTCATTTTTCTCCTTCTTAGTAGCTGGTGCAGTGCTGTGTTCTTGACTTTCAGCATGGGAACAACGCTGATAACACCGATGTTTTTAGTTGTTGCTGAGTAATGTTTACTCTGACCAAGGACTTTCTCAGTTTCATGCTCTGCCAGGGAGGAGGGGAAGCCAGGAGGAAGCAGAGACAGGACACCTGACCCAAACTGGCCAAAGGGGTATTCCATAGCACAGCACATCATGCCCAGTATATAAACTGGGGGGAGTCACCCTGAAGGCCCAGATCGCTGCTCGGGTCGGGCTGGGTATCGGTCGGTGGGTGGTGAGCGGTTGTGTCCTCTCCCCTTGTTATTTCCCTTATCATTATTATTATTGATAGCACTAGTGGTTTGTATTATACCTTAGTTACTGGACTGCTCTTATCTCAACTAGTGGGAGTTACATTCCTCCAATTCTCCTCCCCAGCCCTCTGGGAGCAGGGGGAGGAAAAAGCTGGGGGAGTGAGCAAGCGGCTGAGTGGTTCTGAGTTACCAGCTGGGCTTAAACCACAATAGCCACGTATTTCCAATCCAATTCTTACTCATCTACTTGCTGATTCACTTCCACTCACCTCACCCAACTTAGGAAAGTGCGACATGTTATGATATGAGTACTTCTCAGGGTTTCCCAGAGATTACCTCATCTCCACGTAGCACTATACCATGTATATCACATTTTGACCCATCCAGGTTTCTGCACAGAGCAGCACATGGCTTTTTCAACGTTTGCACCAGGACTATTTTCGGAAGTTAACACTGAGAATAAAGTCCTCCTCAGTGATAGTGCAAAGTGAAGAACATTCAGAACAGCCATCACACTTTACTCTTGCAAATATACCTTACAAGAAAGACAAACACTGAGAAACCCCAAAAAGCTGTGTCCCTGCCTACAAAATAAGTATTTAGGACCAAGTGTGGCTTTTCGTTTTAGCAAGTCAAAGCCTGAGCAACTCTCAAAAGTTATCCAGAACCTAACTATTTAGTTTGGTCTGGGTTACAAGGTCTATGTACAAACATACAGCTGTAAAGGCAGAAAGTGAGACTAAAATAATATGAAAATGCTCCAAAAGATCCACTACACAGAGTAAGATGGGGAAATACCATCTATAAGGTAGTGGGTGTGAGAGAAAAGTTATTTGGAGAAGATTTAAGGAACCTATGAGATAGCTAAAAGGGCAGCACTGTGAACAGGCTAAAGCTCACAGTTACAGATTGTGATCCTGGCAGTTTTGTTCATGATTAATGAGTGAAAAGTGATCTGGTTCCCATAGCAACCTAAGAAACACAAAGGAAAGCTTCATTTCTTCAAACCTGATGAATAGACCTTGGCTTTCAAAATACCGGAGAAAATTATGATAAGGATCCTTTTTTATCTCAAAGTAAATCTTCCTCAAGAGGTTAATTTTGCAGAATGGGGTTTAGATTTGCAGATAACAGGACTCGTTTTCACAGGCTTCTACAGTAAGAACATGCAATCTGTGCAGAAAGAATGCCCAGCAAGATTTGGAACTTTTTGTCCTGATTTTCAGTACTCATGTTTCAGTATAGGTAGAACATTACATTAGAGAATGTTGTTTTTCTTAGAGTATAGGTAAGAGAAAATTTCCTTGCATGTTGAAGAAACAGAATGTATCTATTAAATAAAACATTCTGGTTTTGATATTTTTCTTTCTCTGAGAAAGAAAATTACTTCCTGTGTAAAATCCAGGCTTTGGGCAAGTCACTGGAAAAGCCTAAGATGCAAGATCGAACCATGAGTTCTGCAAACACAGAATACTCCAGATTTTAGTTTACAGTTCTCTGTAGAAATACGAGCACAAAGGAAAAATACTGGATCAGACCAAAAGCTGGTCTAGCTCAGTAGCCACTGACCAAACGATGAATGTTCTCCTAAAACTACAAAGACAAACAAAGCATGGATTGCTACTCCAACAATTTGCAGTTCAGGAGCTTCATGAATCAAAACAGTAAAGAAATGCTAGCTGCTGAATCATTCTGCAGGAATTACTGAAGAACAAATATATTAAAACAAATATAATCTAAACCATCTGCAGACCAGACCCTCCTTTCAGGGAATTTAGCTGCCTGCCTGGGGCCCAGATCAGGGATGTCATCAGAAAACTGATGAGGTTTGTACAGCCTTCGAATTACTACCTACTCCTGCTCTTTCATATGGGTCACCAGTGATGTTTCAAAAAGACCAGTGTCAATCAAAAGATATTCCAGGCCCCTGGGAAAAATGCTAAATGATTCAGGAGCACAGGTAGTGTTTTCTTCAATCCTCCCAGTAATGGAGAAAGGCACTGTAAGAAACAGGTGAGCCCAGGACAACAAAAACTGGGTCCAAGACTTGTGCCTACACCAGAACTTTCTTTTTTATAATCACCACCAAATGCCGTATTTTGCACCTAGGACAAAGTAACAACAGACACAAGTATAAACTGGGAGAGGAGCAGCTGGAGGGCAGCCCTGAGGAAAGGGCTCTGGGTGTCCTGGTTGACACGGAGCTCAGCGTGAGTCAGTGGTGTGCCCTGAGAACCAAGAGATAAACTGCAAACTGCACCCTGGGGTGCATCAGACACAGCAGAACAAGCTGGTCAAAGGAGGTGATTATCCTGCTGTATTCAGCGTTGTACACTGTGTGCAGGGTTCAACCTCGAACCCTGTGTGCAGCTGTGGGTCTACAGTTTAAGAAGGATGTCAAGGTCCTTGAATGCACCGAGAGAAAGGCAAAGAAGCTGGTGGAAGGGCTGGAAAGCATGTCCTGTGAGGAGCGGCCAAGGGCTCTGGGCTTGTCTGGTTTGGAGGAAAGAAGGCTGAGGGGTGAGCTCGTTGCTCCCTACAGCTTCCTGACGAGGGCAAATGGAGAGGGGGGTGCTCATCTCTTCTGGCTGGGATCCATGGATAGAACACATGGGAATGGTTCAAAGCTGCACAAGGGGAGGTTTAGGCTGGACATTAGCAAGCACTCTTCTGCTCTGTTCTGCTCTACTCTACTCTACTCTGACTTTGCTCTCTGCTCTGCACTGTTCTGTTCTTTTCTGTTCCATTCCATTCTGTTCTGTTCTGTTCTGTCCTGTTCTATTCTGCTCAAGCAATTCTACCTCAATATGTACTTGTTTAAATTCTTTGGGCTTATACCAGCCTAAAACTCAGAGTCTTGATCTTTCAAAGAAGGAATTGTATTACAGAACCTCTTACTGGCTGTGGCAGTTCAAATCTTGGATTCTCCCCATCTTAAAGAAGATGTTTCCCATGTGAGTCCTGCCTGCATAAATATGTTTTGTTAATGGAGGACCAATGGAATCCAGCTGTTCAAATTAGTGGTAAAACCTGCATTGATGTCTGTCGTGTAAACTTAGGACCACTGGCCCACAGTCTGCCTTTTTGCTAGTAGGAGAGCACTCTTTGGGTGATGCTATTTCACTCAGAGGAACTACCTATGTAGTAAGAAACTATTCAAATGTAAAGGTCCATCTCATCATAAGTGTGTTCAGAAAATGTGTCTCAATACATAGAGAGTTCGTGTTTAGTAATATGCAGTTTCATGCTTCTTGGAATCATCACATTGAGAGTTTGGTAGGTGGAAACAATGGCCAGTAGAGTAACAAAAGATTACATAACATCCAAATGATAGAATAAAATCGAAGACAAATAAACTGAATGTCATTTCTTAATCTTATAGCTGTTGTCCTGATTTCTGTTGAAGTACTCTTACCTTTTATTTTACTAGGAGTAAGAACGAACCACTACTTTTTCTTTGTAGCCCTGTAAGCAATACCTCCTCTGGCTGCTACCATCTTTTGGAGCTTCACGTGCAGTGTAAAACTCACTACAGCACTGGTCAAATACGTCTAGTGAGAGAGCAGAGCTTTCTGACCCAATACTTTTAAGTCAGTGTTTAAAATTTTCTATTCCTTAAAGTTTCCTGATTTCCTCACTTTTCCTCAGTGAAATCTCCCAAATTTGATGCATTTACCAACATATATACAAGTATTTATGTATTTATCAACATTTCACCTCAGTTGTACAAACCATGGAACTATTTCAGATAATTCATATTATAATGCTAATTTTTGGTTTCATTTAATCTTATCTGTCTTTCATTTCTAGTTCTAAACTCAATATAGAATCATAGAATCATAGAATAGTTAGGCTTGGAAAGGACCTTAAGATCATCTAGTTCCAACCCCCCTGCTATGAGCAGGGACACCTCGCACTAAAGTATGTCGCCCAAGGCTCTGTCCAACCTGGCCTTGAACACCTCCAGGGTTAGAGCATTCACAACTTCCTTGGGCAACCTATTCCAGTGCCTCACCACCCTCACTGTGAAGAACTTCTTCCTTAGATCTAATCTAAAGTTCCCCTGTTTAAGTTTAAAGCCCTTGTCCTACCACTAGAGTCCCTAATGAAGAGTCCCTCCCCAGCATCCTTGTAGGCCCCCTTCAGATATTGGAAGGCTGCTATAAGGTCTATATATTGAAATCCTTATTTGAACAGGAAAATATGCCTCATTCCCTTTATTTTGTTAATGAAATTCAATAACAGCAAGTGAAATTATTCCTCTTTTAGACTAAGGTAATTGAGATTAGAGCTGTGTGACTTTTTTCAGTAAACTAGCCTTACAGCACGAGTAGCACTCAGAATACTTTTTGGCTTTATTAGTATCATTTTCATGCTAATTAAAGGTAGTTTTAATTTAAAATAAAATAATAAAAAAAATTAAGTAGAGGTAATTTTTTTTAAGATATTATGTCTATTCAAAGCATTTTTGAGATTTTATGTCTTAAAATGCATATATTTTTAATTCATTAAATATCTTGGCTGAACCAAAGCTATGGGTTTTGTCCAAAGGAAATACTAATGCTGTTTTTTTCCCTGTATAAATCTTACTGACAACAGAATCCAGCTTTTTCCTTGGTTAAAATCACAATCCCTTCTTTCTCCCACTTCCTGGTAATATGACTAGTCAAAATAAATTATTAAGTCAGAAATAATGAAGACAAAGCTGATTTCCTGGCAAACACACACACACAGAGGGGGGTAAAAAACCACCAAAAAACCCCCACAAAAACAAACTAAAAAACAATCAAAACAAAAACACAGACAAACAAATACCTTCTCACACAAACTAGAAGATTCGAAACAGAGTCCCTGGTTCCACAACAGAAATCTTCATTTTTAAGGCTTACTGAAAGCTGAAGTTTCAGTTGGGCCCATGTCTAGTCAAAAATCTTATTACGTTTGGATTGTACAATTCACTTATTTTTAGTTGAGATGCCATAAAAACTAAAGAAAAAATGGTCTACGGTAGTTCAAATATATACTTACTCTAGTTGGTGACAATTACAACTTATTGTACTTTTTTTTAGATTATTATAAATTATTGTTTAGAGGAATGTAAAAGGCAAATAAAATCTAGCTGTAACTATTGAAATTAAACAATTACTGCAGGCTGGCCCTTAAAGAAAAACTGGAATGGAATATAAAAGCATTTTCAGTCATTACATTTAATTAAGCTGGAAAAGAAAGGCAAACCATGCAGTGAAAATCTTGAATTTCTGAGTGCAAAAAACGGCTGAGTATATACACCACATTCTAGGCTCACAGCTGAGCCAATAAATAGTTCAAGAAATTTAATTAAAAAAAAATCATGAGCAAACCAGGAAGCTAAAATAAAGGTTACAGTCTAAATACAGATTCTGCAAAATGTACCCTTGCACTTAACTTCAACTCCCAGCTTTATTGTATACAATAGATAAAGTTAAGCATGCTCATGAGTCATTGCAAGATCTGGGTCTAATTAGACGTGATACTTTGAGTAAGTGCTACTCAAAAGTACAGTGGGCTAGCCATGTAAAGTTTCCAGAATTAGGATCTGTCTAAATACCATGAACACTCAAACATAGTGAAATAGTGACAAGCATTTCCAAAACGCTCTGGAGCTCATTTTTAATATGGATGAACTTATGTACTAAATATTTCAATAAGCCTCTAGAGTAAAAAAAATAAAATAATAAAAAAACCATTCACTTACAGTGTTCCTTTACATATTTGAACAAAAGTACCCTTCCAGCACAACAATGCTATGCTTGTAACACTAATGCCCATACTTCCCTCCCAGAGTAGAAAAAAAACACTAATTCATTTCAAATCAGAGAGTTCCAACAGAATGCATGAATGTTTGGCCTTTGACCAATATTTAATCTTTGCATGTACCTTTTCTGTATTATAACATAGCTGCACTCCAAATGTATTGTACTTGAGAAGGTGGGGGGAGGGCATGGGACAGGGAACAGGAGTATCAGTTTATTACAGACAAGGAAAGAAACAAATTATTTTTTCAATGAACTCTAAATGATCTTTACTTATCTAAGAAAAAGTGCAATAAAACCAGAAATTCAAAGAGAATTTGTTTGTGTTTGAGGTCTTACATATTAAAATTGGTTGAATCCTTTTTCCAGTGTTATCAAGTTCACTTTTGTTTCTGCCTTCAAAAGAGTGGCATAGGCTCCACATAGCAGAAATCAGTGCAAACGGAAACTGTAAAATATAGAAAAAATATTGACAGTTCTCATGGCAAGAAGTCTTTTGGAGCACGACATATCAACAAACCCACCTTGCACCACACTTTGCATTATTTTATGGGCAAGTGAAGGTCTCAGTGAATATAGCATGTTTGTTACTGCTAGTCCAAGAATTTATTGTGGCAGATTGAAAGGACCCATTGTAGAAGAACTGCACACATATATCCATAAAATTCCCTAGACTTACTTCCTTCCTGATATCAAATTTGTTATTGTAGGAATAGTTCCATATTCAGTTTTCTCTTCTCCTGCTATTAGATGGTTGTCCTCTTTTCATTCTGTTCTAAACTATGTTCATTATTCTTTAACAGTTTAAATTCAGAAGCTAAATATAGAAAGTGGTTGATCACCTATTTAGTCAGTACGTCTCTAAGAGAAGGAACAATGGTCTGGTAAGGGCTGATAAATAACATAATAGTACACAGATTGGCAAATGAGGTACACTAGCCCAATATCTGCATATTTTCATTTCAAAAAATTGTCAAGAATTCTCCTGCTGCCTCCAAAATCTGAGGTTTGAAGAAAGACTCTGCACATTCCCAAGTGAAATACAGCAAACCAGCTATTCCTATGAATGTTGTGGCCTTGTAATAAGGTATTTACTATTAACTCTTCTGTCTAAAATTTGTGCCAGAGCAGAATGCAACTGCCATTTGTGATACATTTTTTTCCCTCTCCATAATATGTGTTCCTATCCACACTCTAAACAAACTATTTTTATGATTTTTTCCCTAAATACCTTCTTTTAGATCCTAAACCAGTTCAAAATGTGTGTTCTTTACTTAATGGTCACTTACTTAATTTTCCAAACTCTTTCCACAGGACAACCAGACATTGCGACTTTGTTTGCAATTACTGCTGAGATCTGTCTCAAACTGAGCTATACAGATATTCATCCATACAGGCAAAACCGAGAGGGCAGTTAGGAAAGAAAAATGTCATCTGAACCTCCCACGGGCAAGAGGGGAAAGAATCCTTTCTTCATAAAAGCCAGAAAGTACATTCAGAGTTAGTTACTAAACCGGCAAGCAACCCCAGAAATTTTAACAATGTCTCTTTGATGCGTTCCCAATTCTTTCCAACAACAAAACATATGAACTGTGTGTGTCAATTTTCAAAAGGTATAAAAACACTTATTTATCATTATACCGACATGGCTCCAACAATATTGTATAAATACTGTAAGGAAAAAAATGCACACAAATTAATTAGGTGAAAAAGAATCTCAGGAAGTGTCCTTATTCAGAAACAATAACAGTGTTCAAAAAATCATTCAAAAAGAAGCCATGGACAAACTAAATGTCTTTCATATAGAAGTAGAAGAAGACTTTGTAGAAAATATTTTCATATTTTAATAGTATTTCCCATCTCAACATAAAATCTAATGCAAGGAACTTTAGATAAGGTGATTGCTTTTCTGTTTGTGTTCTAAACAGTGAAGAGAATATTTGCACAGATCTGCAGCATTTCTGGGTAAAGCTTTGCACCTCATAAATAAATTGCTAGAACTACTTGCAAAACCAAGTGCATGTTGCCTAATAAGTTTGCATGTGTAAAGCGTGATTTATTGTACACACAGTTCAAACAGACTCAGTAAAAATTTTGCCTTATGAGTACTATTAATATCAAAAAATAATTTATAGCCATTTCATAGTAGAGCAGTTTATAAACACATTCACCCAGGTTATTCTGTTTCCTTCCATTCTGCTCCCTTTGGGATATTTGAGTAAAGGAAATGGAAATGGAAAGCTAAAAGAAGATAATGGAAGGTTATAGAAAATATTCTTCACTTTGCGTGAGCATATAAGGGGCCTACAAGGATGCTGGGGAGGGACTCTTCATTAGGAACTCTAGTGGTAGGACAAGGGGTAATGGCTTTAAACTTAAACAGGGGAACTTTAGGTTAGATCTAAGGAAGAAGTTCTTCACAGTGAGGGTGGTGAGGCACTGGAATGGGTTGCCCAAGGAAGTTGTGAATGCTCCAACCCTGGAGGTGTTCAAGGCCAGGTTGGACAGAGCCTTGGGAGACATAGTTTAGTGTGTGGTGTCCCTGCTCATGGCAAGGGGGTTGGAACTAGATGATCTTAAGGTCCTTTCCAACCCTAACTATTCTATGATTCTATAAAGCCATATCCATCACTGTAACAGTTTTAAGAATTTGTATAACAATTTTTCTGTTCATTTGATAGAATTTTTGAATGCAAAAATTAGTTTTTTGACAAGGAAGATTACCCCAATGCCTTCTCCCCCAGCCTCCCCCTGCCCATAATATAGAAAGGTGTTCATGTAGCTTGGGATTTTTAAAGTGATTACTTACGTTTTTCAAAAGTTTGCTTTTAGAGGTGCCATACCCTTTTAACTTACCTCTGCAACAAATAAAGAAATAGGATGAAACTACAGATAAGGGTAACATAGAGTGTCCTTTTAAGAATTCATTGTGCCCTACCTGAGCTTCTGGGAAGGTTTTGCTTATAAGAACAGCACTTCTTAAGCACTCAGCAACTTCTAGGTACCTTATGCTGAGGACTCAAAAGTCACAGGTCACTGTGAAAATACAGGCCAAGACCTGATCGTGGAAGAGTTTATCTGCAAAAAAATGTAAACAGAGATTCAGAGATAATAATATTCCAGTTATGGCTGTAGTGATTTTCATGTAAGAAATAAATAAAAATTGTGTAGCAACAATTCTTTTTAGCATTCTGGTTTTAACTCTGAATATTATTTACATAATTTCATGGTTTTTATTTCAGATGACCCAGGAATCTGTATAACATGTATGCAGAACTATTACATGTAAGTATAGCTGTATAGCTCTTCATGCTTATACATTTTTCTAAAGCAAAAATGTGTGGTTTACTACATAGATCCGCTCTGTGTGTGTTACCTCATTCCTTATAAGTATTGCCTATCTGAGAATAGTAATTTTGGAAGAAGGCTTGCAAAATGCTGATAAACTAGCCGATCTCTCACTATCAAGGCTACTTAAAATGCATGGACTGATGTGAACTTTGCATCTATGAAGACAGTAATATGGATAAGAAAAGGTCTAAAACAGTGCCTTCGGATTTGGAATTAGTATGCTCTTAATATATTGTGACCACTTCTGGTATCAGCAGCTCAGTGGGCACATTTAAAAATGTTAAGCAAAGGAAAAATACTAATTGAAAGATTAACTTAAACAGGGAGAAATTAAGAACTTTACTGTTTTTCAAAGGGACATCTAGAGATCTCTGTAAAATCATCACGACAAAAGTAAACATTCATAAAAAAGCTATTCAATCTAGCTGTAAACAATCTAGCTGTAAACAATGGCAATTGATTATATATTTTTACATGCAATCATATATATAGTAATTTCTAATTCAACATGCGTTCAGTTTTGTGCCTACATTTAAAATAGAAAATTAAAATAGTTACACTCAAGAACTCTGAGATTAGAAAATATCTTTGCTGGTAACATGGATAGTGGGATTGAGTGAGCTCTCAGCACATTTGCCAGTGACACCAAGCTATGTAGTTCGATTGATATGCTGCAGGGAAGGGATGCTATCCAGAGAAACCTTGACACAGTTGAGAGGTGGGCCAGTGTTCAGCAAGACCAAGTGCAAGGTCCCACACCTGGGTCGGAGCAATCCAAGGCACAACTACAGGTTGGGCAGAGAATGGATTGAGAGCAACCCTGAGAAGGACTTCGGGGTATTGGTTGACAAGCTCAACACAACCCAGCAGCATGCACTTGCAGCCCAGAAACCAACCGTTTCCTGGGCTGCATCAAAAGAAGTGTGACCAGCAGGTCAAAGTACGTGATTGTCTCCCTCTACTCTGCTCTCATGAGACCCCACCTGCAGTACTGCATCCAGCTCTGGAAGCAACAACACAAGAGGGATGTGGACCTGTTGGAGCAAGTCCCGAGGAGAGCCACAAAGATGCTCTGAGGGCTGGAGCACTTCTCTTATGAAGACAGGATGAGAGAGAGCTGGGCTTTTTCAGCCTGCAGAAGAGAAGGCTCAAAGGAGACCTTAGAGCAGCCTTCCAGTATCTAAACAGGGCCTACAAGATATCTGGAGAGTGACTTTTATAAGAGCAAGTAGTACTAAAACAGGAGGGAATGGCTTTAAACTGAAAGAGGGGAGATTTAGATCAGACATTAGGAAGAAATTCTTTGCTGTGAGGATGATGAGGCACTGGGACAGGTTGCCAGACAAGTTGTAGCTGCGTCATCCCTGGCAGTGTTCAAGGCCAGGCTGGAAGTGGCTTTGAGCAAGCTGGTCTAAGGGAAGGTGCCCCTGCCCATGGCAGGGGGTATTGGAACTAGATTATCTGTATTATCTCAAATATTCTATGATTCTAGCTAAGTACAAATACACTTTGATTGAACCCTTCATTAGAGGAATAATTTCTGTTCATTAGGATGAGAATAGAGCTTTACCATTACCATACCTAGAAACACACAGAAAAGAGACTTAGTGACTTTAAAGGAAACTTACTAATGATGTTCTACTTTATCTTACAGGTATAAGCAGCATTGCTATAAATACTGCCCAGAAAATACCTACAGAGATGAAAGTTCTCTGCAGTGTAGAGAATGTCCTAGCAAATGTGATAGCTGTGACAAGGATACGTGTGACTCATGTAAGGAAGGCTTTTATCTCTTAGGTAAGCAAAATACCATATATGGCATATATACCAAAGTATTTTAGAATTTTTCTTTAGAGAAAGAGACTGGACCCAAATTCTTAAATTCATAAATCTCTTCTGCAGCAGACAGTGGAGGCTTAGGGATTTAGCCCTTTGCAGAATCAGATCCTTTGCATTAATAGGGTGCTTATGCTAGCCAATGGTGCAGTTTGGTTCTATATATTAGACCACATCTTCCTACTTGCTTTTTTTTTTCAATTTTGTTTTTGATGCATTTCTGCTCTTTTAATGAAATAGAAAAGCTATTGTGTTTGATTCAGACTTAGTGAAAAGAAAGGGTTTTAACTCACTGAAAGATATGTAAACTTTTCCTTACTGTTTGTAAGTTGAGTTTTATTTTGACTTTCAGATCCACATAAAGTAACAAGCCTTAAACCCTTAAACTGAAACAAGCTCAGTTAAAACCACTGAATTACACATCAGATTCACACAAGACTAGGAATATCTTAGCTTTATTACAAAGCTATAAATCTGGCAGGTCTGGTTCAGACATTGTGCCAAAAATGTATCACAGGAAATCCTGAGGTTATGGTATTCTTGTGCTTTGCCTGATGAAGATGCCCTGTAGTCGAGTACAAGAGCATCACATTCATGGAAAACTCTGTGGTCACATCCTGAGGTGATCTGGTGGTGTAGGGGGTTTTTAATAGAAATTCGAGGAAGCTCAAAAAATTATCAGTGTAACAACTTCTAGGGGCTTTGCTGCAGTATGCCAACCCTTAAGTCAACTTACCTGAGTTTAGCTTTTTATTAGCTAGAAACTAGAGATCTGTTCAATTCCTCAAAATTTGCATATATCTAACAATCTTAGGGACCTCTGGACTTAGATTTTATATTGGGCCAGTGTAATAGCTGGGATGGAACCATAAGATTTTTATCCAGATTTGGACTTTTGGAATATTTGTATATTCCAGATTTTAGGATGTGGATGAAAAATCATCTAGATACAAATTTAAGTGCAGCTTGAAGTTTATGAAGCTTGCATAAGAAACTGAGCTGAATTTAGGCTTCATGCTAAAAAACTAGAGGTTACATAGCTACACAAAGTTTCATAGTTTCTTATGTACTGTTTTTTTCTTACACCATGTCTTGCTGGAGACAGAGAGATGCTGTAGGAGAAATACCTCCTTGTCAGGATTGACACGGGGCAGTAGAAGCCATGATGCCAGGCTCTGGTTCTGTTGCAGGTGGCACATGTGTGAGTGAGTGTGGGGATGGCTTCTTCACTGATGACATCTCCAGAGAATGTGAACCTTGCCACAGGAGCTGTGCAATGTGTGTTGGATACAGCTATGAAAACTGTACTGGGTGCAGAAAGAGTTTCCAGCTATCTCACGGGCAGTGTCTGAGTCCAAGAAATTCTCCACCCAGTGGGAAGTTCTGGAGTGGTAAGTTGCAACAGATTGCTTAATCTTTTCTGTTTACCTTGAGACTACTAAACTAAAAGTTTAGAAAGAGGGTATCAAGATCTTGCCCCTTGAGTGACACTGCAGTGTTGTCCAACTCATTGTCATTTTAAAAATATACCGACCAAAAACAGTGGTTTCACAGAATGAAATTCATCTTCTTGCAAATAGCATATTTTAATACAACTTGGGTGTTCCTTATCTAGGAGTTGCCTTATCTAGATGGATAGAAGTTAAAAAAAAAAAAGGAAAAGATAAAAGATAGATAATAGGTTAAAGTACTGGGAGTTCCTTATCTAAAGCACTGGAAGCCTTCAAGCTATGTTTTAGACGAGTTTTGGAGCTACCGATTCCCTGCATAGAAATATGTAGAACTGGAGGAAATGGAAAGTAGTCAAGTATGTGTCTGTCTGTGTATGTGGTATGTGTTTAAAAGCAAGCTCTTCTTTTCTCCCCTTAATTTAGGCATGCACCACTGTCTAAGGGAACCAAACACAAGACACAGAACTACATTTTGAAGTTCTTGTCCTACTTTGGCCATTTGTACAACCTTCACAAAATAATCAATTCTTTCTTGGTGCCCTCATCTATAGCATGGGGAAAACAGTTTTCTCTCAAAAAAAAAAAAAATAAAATAAAATTTGGAAGGAATATGTTTTTAAAAATTAAAGCTGTTGAGGGAATTATTTTAATTAATTTTTTAAATTATTTTCAAATGCATCCCAGTTCTGTCACAAATTTCTTGATAACAAAGTGTTAAATGAAAAGTGAATAGGAGAAAATTTGTCATTCCCATTATGTCAGTTACATAAAGTACAACTGAATAGGTTATGTTACCAGATGAAGCAGTAATGAATTTACCACCCAGCACACAAATTAAAACTCATTTGCTATGAATGTCCATTCTTTTTAAGTGAAACATGTGCAACACGAGGAATTTCAATAGTTAGGATTGAAAGTGGCACTTTTTAATTATGTGTATATCATACTCTCCAACAAAGGGTAAAATTTCCTCTGGAGTTTCAATAGCTCTTTTGCTGATCACTGTAAACAAAGAGAAAAGTCAATGTCACATAATCCTTTCACTTTCTTTATAATTGTAAAGCATCAGCTGGAATAACACCTTCGGTTTTGGGCACACTGTTGAAAGAAAGAAGTGGGCTGATTAGAGGAAACAGTGAGGATTACCAGAAATCTAGGGAGAAAATTATTTACAATGAAAAGTTGTGATAAATGAGGGGTTTAGAACTAAATGAGAAAGCTGAGAAAAACACAGTCACAGAGAACAGAATAGATTGGGTATCTGTAAGTGAAGTAAGTAGGACTTAAAATGCAGAAAAGGAGGTTTAGATTTGGCATTAGAAAAAAGGGGACCTTCAAATGGAATAATGGAGTAATAGAACCTTTGAGGAAGTTTGGGGATTTCCATCACTAGGGGTCTTTAAGAACACATGAAAAGCATCTGACAAGGATGTTTACTGAATGGAGCAAGAGACTAGATTGCTTAAGGTGCCTTCCAGCTTTATTTTTCTATCAAATACAAATTTTCCTCTGATTCCTATGTCTTTATTTGACTCAAACACATCAAAGAATGACTATCCTTAGATCTATACAACCTGGCATTAAAAATTAAAATACACTAACCAATATTTTCAGAAAAAATATTGACCATTTCTATTCATTGCCTACCTATGGTGAAATGTTGTATCAAAAGGAATGACATTTCTTCACTTCAGAAAAAGATCTGAGATCTAAAAATGAGAAATATTAATAGAAAGTTGGTCTCCTCCATGCATTTTCTTGTGTTTCATCCATATGAGTTAGTATGTTTTCAATTTGAGACTATCTTCATCAATGCCAGGGAAGAGCACATCTGTAATTTGGTTGATCTATTGGTTATCTATTTCTCACACTGTCGAATGAGGTGACTTATTGTCAGTTTTTTTCTTTTGAGTAGGCAGCTGATGCAGTTCTGTGTATAGCATTGCTGAAAACCTTTCACTTCATCTTGCATACTGTTTCACTTTTCTTCCAGTAGTTAAAACACATCTTATTTATGGGTATTTCAGACAGTAAGGTACATCTCTGTCAGAGCTATACCGGCTTGAAGATTAATGGCTGCTCCAAAATTACAGGATTTCTGCTACCGCTGGTGATAGGAGCCCAGGGAACCTGGCTCGTGGCTCTTCACCTTTTCTTGGATACGCTTGCTGGGATTCCTGCAGTGTGTCTGCAGGTGTGCCATGTAACTGCTGAGAAAGTGATGTTGAACTGTGAAATGGCTTCAGCCTTTTCTCACTAGGGTAGGCTTCCAAATAGCACTAACATTCAAGTCAAAATGTTAATGACATTGTCATTGTCTTTACTGACAGTGGGTAAATCTATCAACAGTTTGTGAGGCTTCTTGCTCAGATACTGTTGGATTTTCTGGTTCTCATAACAGTCATTTGCATCTGCTAATTAACAAGAAAATCTAAATGGCTGATTTTTTTGGCTATAATATCACTCTTTTACTCATTTCTTTTGATAATGCATTGAAGAGGTAATTATCAACTAAGTCCAGATTTACAACTGATTTTTTTCTTTTAATTCTCATTTCATGCTGAAGATTCTTAAAGAAGAATATAGGACTCAGGCAGAAGCAAATGGCATTTAACTCTAGTATTACATCACACACATAGGCCAGTTCATAGGCAGTACATTTCACACCCTGATACTGTTTGAAATATGTGGGTAGGGAAGGGAAGGGAAGGGAAGGGAAAGGAAAGGAAAGGAAAGGAAAGGAAAGGAAAGGAAAGGAAAGGAAAGGAAAGGAAAGGAAAGGAAAGGAAAGGAAAGGAAAGGAAAGGAAAGGAAAGGAAAGGAAAGGAAAGGAAAGGAAAGGAAAGGAAAGGAAAGGAAAGGAAAGGAAAGGAAAGGAAAGGAAAGGAAAGGAAAGGAAAGGAAAGGAAAGGAAAGGAAAGGAAAGGAAAGGAAAGGAAAGGAAAGGAAAGGAAAGGAAAGGAAAGGAAAGGAAAGGAAAGGAAAGGAAAGGAAAGGAAAGGAAAGGAAAGGAAAAAAGAAAAAGAAGAGAAAAAGAAAAGGAAATGGAAAGGAAAGGAAAGGAAAGGAAAGGAAAGGAAAGGAAAGGAAAGGAAAGGAAAGGAAAGGAAAGGAAAAGAAAGGAAAGTTTCACAATCTGTTACAATTATTTTGGTCATTCTCAAAAGCTTTCTGAAAACCAATAAAATTTAGGAGAGGCAGCCATTGTATTTTACTGCTTTTTTCAACAATGCAGTATGAGATAAACCTCACCGCTGTCATGGGAATGAAGATGATCCAAGGCACAACTACAGGCCGGGTGGAGAATGAATTGAGAGCAGCCCTGAGGAGAAGGTCTTCAGGGTGTTGATTGACGAGAAGTTGAACATGAGCCAGCTTCAGTGTGTGCTTGCAGCCCAGAAACCAACCGTTTCCTGGGCTGTATGAAGGAGGTGATTGTCTCCCTCTACTCTGCTCTCATGAGACCCCACCTGCAGTACTGCATCCAGCTCTGGAAGCAACAACACAAGAGGGATGGTGACCGTTTGGAGCAAGGCCCGAGGAGAGCCACAAAGATGCTCTGAGGGCTGGAGCACTTCTCTTATGAAGACAGGATGAGAGAGAGCTGGGCTTTTTCAGCCTGCAGAAGAGAAGGCTCAAAGGAGACCTTAGAGCAGCCTTCCAGTATCTAAACAGGGCCTACAAGATATCTGGAGAGTGACTTTTATAAGAGCAAGTAGTACTAAAACAGGAGGGAATGGCTTTAAACTGAAAGAGGGGAGATTTAGATCAGACATTAGGAAGAAATTCTTTGCTGTGAGGGTGATGAGGCACTGGGACAGGTTGCCAGACAAGCTGTAGCTGTGTCATCCCTGGCAGTGTTCAAGGCCAGGCTGGAAGTGGCTTTGAGCAAGCTGGTCTAAGGGAAGGTGCCCCTGCCCATGGCAGGGTGGGTTGGAACTAGATCATCTTTAAGGTCACTTCTAACCCAAACCATTCTATGAGTCTATGAGTAGCACCAAGCTCATCCTCAGCACATGCCTTGCTCCAGACAATGCAAGAATACGATGCAACTAGGAAGATAGCCAAAATTTCCAAATCCAGTAGTTTATGTCAGCATTTACCAAGTTAGTCTTCTATTCATTCTTTTTCTTTAGAAATGTTACTAACAGACAGCTGACGTATTAGACCTTGAACTATATTTACAAGTAATGAAGCCATTTCTCTCCCAGCCACATGGATTCGGTGGGTTCCATTGTGGTTTTAATGACTCTGTTGATGTGCCATACGGGACAAAATGAGTTTTGGGAAAAAAAGACTGTTGTTTTTTTTGATTCCGAGGCTCACATAAGTTAAAGGGCAGTACATCAGAGCCTGCCACAGAGAAACCAAAATAGAATCTGACTTTCTTTGCAGTTTGAGAGTATAGTCCATCTAGGTGAAGGTTAAAACCTCTGTGAATGCAGAATACACTTCTTTCCATATTTAAGCTTTCAATTAATGTTTCTTATGCAAAGATAAATGATAGACCAGTCTTTTGAATTTTTAGGAGCACACACTCCAGCATTCTATACACACTCTAAAACATTCTGTAAAAAACAACCTCATAAAATGATTATTTACTTTGGGGGTATACTTTGCTGGGCAAATAGTCCAACTTATATCAGGAATCATTAATAAGTCATATTCAGGTCTGCAATAATGCAACAGACCGTGCCTGTTACCCATGCTTTTAAAAAAACAAGGCAAGCCAAGAAAGAAGGAAAAAAAATTTAAAAAAAAAAAAATAAAAAGAGGTTGAGCTCTATGTTCCTAGAGTGAAACATCTGTATTTTATCTTATGTACCAGATGATGAAATTACTTTGGAAGCCAGGAGACACACTAGTGTAAGCTTGATTCATCAAGTGAATACACACACCCTTTCAAATGGATTAGACATTTTGAAAGCTCTGGTCAGGTATTCATTTTGCGTGTTCATTGTAAATACACACCCTAAAAACTTGTTCATTCCTCAGTTACACAGTTTAGCCTACTGCATTCTTCTGAAAAGTACAAAAGGAAAAAAATGAGTATGGAATGAGGTCTGTTTCTGATGCAAACTCAAAATGGAATATGTGCTTCTTCACATGCAGATAATATATGCTGTGGTAAATCTTGCAGCTAAATAGCAGCCAGTTCTGTTTGCTATTACATCCACCCCAATAATAAGAGTAATCTCCCACAAGCAGCCATTGATGAACTGCATCCATCTTGTGTATTTTCCTTTTCCTAAATATAGAGTAAAATAAAAACAGTAAAAATGTACTGAATGAGAGAGAAAAAAAATAATTCAGGTTTCAAAAAGATTATTTGAAAGAACCTTAATGCAGTCATGCAGGTATACCTATAAAGGTCTCAGAATACAGAAGGGAAAAAAAGAAAGGAGTGGGGTGGGCAGAAGACAGTAGACAAACCAGCAGCAGGATAGAACAGGTCATAATCTTCCAACTGTGAAAATGTTACGGCATTTAGAGTGCAGAATTAAAGATTCATGGAAAGAGTTAGGGAACTTTTGTAAGTGTCCTCCATATCTGAAATTTCAGGTTGCTAGTGGCAAGCAAAACTGATTCATTATCAGATATGTTTTTAAACATGCCAACTTCAAATTCTCACTATTTGTTTGTAATGTAATGTTGTTATGTTATGTTGTTACAAAATAACTAGATTGGGAATTAATGGTTATTAGGGATTGTGATTTACTTCTCAGAATTCCTATAGTTCCTTAAATTTATAATTCACATAAATCTTCAAAATAGGATAGGTCTAGTATTTTATTACATATGTATATTGTTTTCATTTTGTTTTACTGTGTCTATGTAATTATAATTACCTCATGGAGATACGTAACCTGGTTTTGTGGGTTTTATCATGACTATCAGTTTTGCAAGGCCAGTGCCATATGCAGAATAAAATCTAACAAGCTAAGTAGCATCTCAACTGTATCACATTCAAATCACATCTCATTACACAGTGTAAAAGCTAGACAGGTCACCTTCTGAAAGGAATGCGTTTGCAGTTACAAACAGCTGAGGCACTTCATTTCCTCCTACATTTCTCACTGCGGCAATTCTGCCATGGTCCTACAATAATATATGTATTATTATGTAAATACACTGTAAAAATACTCTCCTCATAGAAGTCAGTGTCTAGAAGCTAAGGGTATTACAAATGTACGCAGGGAGCTACCTCGGTAGCAGCTTAAAAATACAACTTTTTAAGTCCCCCTTTTATTCACAGAAGAACATGAATAAGTAAGATTTAAAATGAAGAAAACAAACCATGTTTTAAGTGTCTGAACACTTACTGCTTGCACTATCTAGCATAACAACCCATTGTCCATGGAGTGGGTAGAGAGAACAAGATGGGCAGCATAAAGAGGATGAGTATATACTAGTAACGATTCTTAGTTGTGGGTTTAAATGAAATTAAGGAAGGATCATAAGATACTTCAAACGCTATCGTGTTTAAAGGCATGTTTCTTTAGTTATGGCTGTATCTCTGCTTATATGTCTGTCGTGGTTCAAACCCAGCCGGCAACTTGGAACCACGCAGCCGCTCGCTCACTCCCCCCCTTTTCCTTCCTCCCCCCGCTCCCGGAGGGATGGGGAGGAGAATCGAAGGAATGTAACTCCCACGAGTTGAGATAACAGCTCTCCAGTAACTAAGGTATAATACAAACCACTACTGCTACCAGTAATAATGATAAGAGGAATAACAAGGGAAAAGGACACAACCGCTCACCACCCGCCAACCGATACCCAGCCCGACCCGAGCAGCGATCTGGGCCTTCCGGGTAACTCTCCCCAGTTTATATACTGGGCATGACGTGCTGTGGTATGGAATACCCCTTTGGCCAGTTTGGGTCAGGTGTCCTGCCTCTGCTTCCTCCTGGCTTCCCCTCCTCTCTGGCAAAGCATGAGACTGAGAAAGTCCTTGGTCAGAGTAAACATTACTTAGCAACAACTTAAAAACATCGGTGTTATCAGCGTTGTTCCCAGACTGAAAGTCAAAAACACAGCACTGCACCAGCTACTAAGAAGGAGAAAAAATGACTGCTATAGCTGAACCCAGGACAATGTCCTCAGGTTTTGTAGGGGGTTTCATGTAGGTTTTTTTTTAATACATTTCACATTTTCCAGAACAAGTTGTGAGCATGTAAAGAGGCCCACAGTTCTTTCAACATGGACCCATGTTTTTCACCCTGAATATCTTTTGGGACTTACTAACTCCTTCTCTAAAATTAGATAGAAAAAAAATCTGGGACCTCAAAGTAAGATCACTTAAGTAAAAAGAAAAGAAATATGGGGACATTTTGTTAAATGAAGTTAAATTTTACTCTTCTTTTCCACAATTCATTTTGGGATTGACAATTAAAGTCTTACAGTTCTAGGTTTCAAGAAACTCTCCCATTGTCTCATCCAAGTTGCACAAGCCCAAATGAGAAAAGAAAATAGAAAAAAAACCCCATTTTTCAGTCTTTCCTCACCCTTCCAGTTTGATAATCCCTGAATAGATTGAATAGGCAAGATTCCTATGATAGCTTTAGAGCTGCAGTAAACCTTAGCTCAAGAAACAGCACAGTGTGATTCAGTTTCTCAGTTTCTAGATGGGAATGAGAGAGATTTAGCTGGGTGTCTGACAAAGTTGTTACTCATTCTGACAATGACGCAAGAATCATAGTGACATTGTGACTCTGACCTGAACACAGTTTAAATAGAAGGCACTTCTATTTTAAAAAAGAAAAAAAAAAAAAAAAGGAAAAAGGAAAAAAGAAAAAAGAAAGACTATATTCATAAGGCTAAAAGTAGCTCAATAGGTCTGAGAAGGTCATATATATTGGCCTTTAAAAAAAGAAAAGCAGAACAGTATAATAATAGAATACAGTGGTTTTTTTGGAGTCAACGTCCCATTTTTCAAATACGAGTGGCTTACAGCTCCACATCATAGACTTATGACTTCCACATTTAGAAGTTGCAGTTGCAACCATAAAAGTTACAGACTGAAATTTTAAAGGAAAGTTTGTTGGATCCTCAAGTACAGAATGGCATACTTTAGGTAAAAGCAAAATACAACCCAACAACTTAAACCAGTCAGTTCCAAGCTTTCCATTTATCATTAGTCCAAAGACAAAGGTAATACATTTTGCATGACCATTTTTCAGCTTTGTAAGGCTATCTTTTGAAAGCTCTGGTTACATTATTGCAAGCAGTGTACACTGGCTTCTGTAAACAAATCTCTTGCATCACATTTGCCCATTTGGGAACTTTCTGCTAAGCAAAAAAATTACATTTTGAAACTCCACTTTATTCTGAACATGTGTTGGGTGGGTTTCTTTAGTAAACTAAAGTCTATTTACAGTCAGTAACAGCTTTAATACAGAAAAAATCTTGGTTTAAATGTCCAGAATTTATTAAAAAAAAAAATAAAAAAAAAAAATTGTAAGATTTCTTCTGTCAGTACTAAAGTTTGGGCATTTAAGCTCTTGCATTTGACTGGAAAGCTAAAAGTTGTCTCCTGTGCCAGGTACCAGAAGCCCAATTGCTTGTGTACATTCCCCTCTGGTGGTGACCAGCAAATATTACAGGAAATAACAAATGCCAAAGGGGCAAGGATTAAATGGAAATAAAAAGTACATCACCAAAAAAAGGATCTTTATAAGGCTTGAAATGTTTTTGAAACCATAAGCTCGTTTAAATATTAGTCAGCAGTAGTTACCAACAACTCTGCTTAACCTTAACTTCCTGCTATTTTTTTTTTATATCTTATCAACTCTCTTGCCAGGATCAAGGTCCTTTTCCCCTGGCAAAACATACTTCAGTAGTATTTCTGGGTTGTTTCTTCACACACATAACTAGTATTAAAATACAGCATTTAAAACTACTCAGGAGGGATTTTTGAAAAAATAAAATATAAGCCAGGGTAAGGTAGCTGGACACAAAGCTACTGAAAAGGGAAACGAAAAATCTAAATCCTGCATATTTAGAAAAAAAGCCAGTGATATTTTCAGTGGGAAAATCAGAACTCTGTCTTGACAAACTGTGAAGGTTTATCAAAGCACCTAGTGGGGTAACAGAGGATGTGCAACTGCAGGCAGACATTAGGAACAGATGGTCTTTCCTTCAGCCAAGGTGCTACAAGCAAAGTGAAAAAAAAAAATCAACAACCAAAAACTACATGGCTGTGTAACATATCATCACTTATTCAAGTAATGTTCTTTTTCACAGACTACCAAATGACCAGTATCTAAAAGGGAAAGATCCCCACTGCAGGCCAGAGTGGATCTTCTGTCAAGAGCAGAAAAAGAGAAAAGGTCTGCCTATTTAAGGATAGGAGAATAGAAAATCTATTAACATCAAACATCCAGCTTTTCCAGAGTATTCCTTATATTCTTACAGATGACATCAAGAAGGACACTTTTCTAAGGATTTGTTCAATAGAGAAGTGTCAGGAAAAAACATGAAGCTAAGGATTAGTCTCTCCAGAAAAATCTTGTGGCCATTGCTTACTCTAGTGACTCTTATAAGAGTGAGCAATGGTCACCAGCAAGTTACTTTGAGGATTATCTGGAAATAATAATAAACTGAATATGTTTGCGTGATATTTGGTAAGGTAGATACAGAGGCTTGAAAGAAACTCAAACTGCCCTCTACACTTAGGGGCACTTAAACAGACTAGAATCCTCTTGGAACAGCATGTTGTAACCTGACATAAAGAAAATAGGTCTTCTGCAGGTAAAAAAAGAGATAGATCCTTTCTGTCAGCAAGAGACAGAAAGGATGTAAACTCACAAGACCTGCTATTGCAGAAAGCCTTGTAAGATATCCACATCCACACACTTAAGAAGGGGTAAGAAAAGCAAAACTAAATGCTCATTCTTCTAAAGGGTGAAACTTACACAAATAAAAAGAGTATCCTAAAACTACTTTGTTACTCTAGCTCTTCATTCCCTAAACTACCCAACTGTTTATCTCCATGTATACATACATATAACATACACATAGATAGAACAAAGTACAGAGCCTAATCAGGATTTTCCAAAATATCTCCTTCCACCCTAAGCATTCAGTGAATCTGACAACTGCCTCCCTAGCAGCAGGAGCCATATTGAAAAGAGCCTCAGCACTGAGGCCCCAGTTATACTGATGATACCAGAAGATAAGGCGTTTCATTGCTACTTTAGGTATCACTGAATTCACTTCACACACTGAGGTCTCCTTGTGTCTCTCCCATCCTTCATAAAGAGCTAACCATGTGCTATCCTCTTACCCCTGCAACTTTAGAAATTACTTATTAGTAAATACCACCCCCTCCACATCTACAGCTCTCAATGTTTATACATCATTTCCACCTTTTCTTCATCCCACAGGCCAGGGACTCTGTACCTTCCTCACTTGTTTTTCTTTCCAAAGAGCCTTTCCAGAAGTTTTATTTTTTGCAAGATACCCTATTGTATACAGCATAGGTTCAAGTATTCTCAAACTGTGAAGTCACAAAGGTGACACAGCCTTCCTGTGTACTCAAACCCACGGGTTTTATGTCAGCTATTTAGCAGAGCTTGAGGCTGCACATCTCAAAATTCAGTTTCAGGCATTTTCTACCTCCAGAAGGCCTCTTTACCTTTGGAGTTGAAAATTGTCTTCAGGGGGTACTTACTGAAATACCATCCTAGTCACACCTGTCTTGGTCCTTGCCTCACCATGGCCACCAACACTTCTGGCTACTAAGACCAAAGCTAAAGCTATTTGCTGTCTTGTGGGTCTAATACTTTGTCCATTGGCTTCAGACTAGGCAGATCACATTCACATTCAGTGTGCAGTTTTCCTTCGTGAGGTACCTTAGCCTGTGAATACTATGGCCTGTGCCCAGATCCTGCAAACAGTCTTGTGCCCCTGTTCAAGGAGGACAGAGTTCCTGTAGCCAGAACAGTGGTGACAATGAAAACTCTGCTAATCTCCTACTATGTCTGCTTTATATTGTGCCAGTTACAAACAAGACTTGCAATACTACAGGCTTCCACTACCCTGTGCAAGCAGCATTCACAAGTAGTCCTGGCAAAGAACGACTAATCACATGTTTGCAGAGTGCCCTACTATTAAACATCCAAGTTTTGATCCGTGTTGAATCCTCCTGAATTGTTCTTGTTATGGCCAGGGACAGCATATTGAAAGATTTTTTAGCACACAAAGTTTTTAAGATGTTCTCAGCTGCTGGTAGAACCAGGCGTGGATGTGACATATTGTTACGAACCATCTCCTAGCCACATTCTTTCGCTGAGATAGCTATGGTTCAACTCATTTAACAATACAGTTATGAATAATATTTATTATTATTCCTCCTTCTTCTGCCCCTGTGCCACGTTATACACATACCCACTTTTCTATTGAGTGCTTCTCTGCTTAATAAAATACCCATCATTTCCTCTTGTGGGAAAGGGCTCTATATAAGTCTCCTGTTCTCCTGTCTCCTCTTTTTACTCCAAGTATTTGATTTCATTACTTTCATTCACAATGTCAACATTTTAAAGTACCTTGCCATAACAGGTACAACTAAAAAGTGTAGTGATATGCTTATGCATATGACTAATGGATACTGTTAGCCAGTCCATCAAGTTACAGAAATCATACATATTTAATTGGCAGGAGGAGCTGGATGTGTTAACAGAGGTGAAAAGCTCAATCTTCAAACAACTTCTGATTTATTCTTTATTTTTTATTTTCAGCACAATCAAAAGGCTACTGTCTTCTATCCACTGGCCCACAATTACTTTTTCATCAGACATGCACCTACTTATTGTTGAATGGATCAAAATATAGAGCTGTATGCTGGGACCTATCATGTTGCACAACAGACTTTCTCAATATTACATATAATCCTTGCATCTTCTTGTCATTTTAGAGCTGAGTAACACATTGAATGAAGTCTATGCAAAGCGTAACCAAAGTCTTAGTTTTCCGCAGGTATAAAAGCTCCATTTGACACAGATCAGACTCTTCTTTTTGGAGGGAAATAGCAGGCAATGGCTTTGGGGAGAACTACTTAGCAGATCTTATTTTCAAACACTCATTTTTCTCCTTCCTGCTCAGAGTTTTCTCCCTTAGTTACAGGATAATGGTGTTCTGCAACCAGCTAATAAAAAATCCCCAGGAAAATACCTCAGTACACTAAGCCGTCCAAATTTACATACTTTCTAGTTTATAATTTATTAGGATTACAGATCTGGATTTGGTTTGGGATCCCTACATTGAAACTAACATTATTAAGATGTATTATTGTTCTCAGTTGCGATGAACAATTCAGAAGAGTGCCTTAGTGGATTTCAGGGTAACATTTATGTTTTCCTTCATTACAACTCTTGAATACAATCATCAACTTCTTCAACTTACTGAATTAAAAAATTCACTGAGGTACGTTTTCAAAACAGCTTAGAAATAGCCATAGAAAATGGCCCTACAAGAAGGAAGGGAAATGAACAAAACTGTCCTATCAGACAGGAAAAAAAAAAAGAATGTTTTTCATTTTCATGCCAGATGCAAAAAAAATACTGCAGTCCTGTGACCCTTCATGCAGGACCTGTGAGAAATCTGCTGACTTATGTACTTCATGTCCAGAAGGTAAGAGACTTCAACTTCTTTGGGTAAGTTTTGCAAGAGACTAAAATAGTCCGTATCCTACACACTTCCAGGGAGTATTTTCGTCAATGGTCACTAGGAAGTTCTTTGACAACTTAAAGCATAGACAGGTAATCAGGCAATTATCAGATGAAGTCAAGCATCAGCTAGGAAGTAAGCACATACCTTTAGCAATATAGATTAAAAAAATTATTAGGTGGATGCTGCTCCTTTCCTTTATTTTCAATCAAAAATTGTAGACACCATGCAGGAATTACTCAATAGTGATTTATTCAGGAAGATGTACTAGGTAATCCTGATGATTCCTTCTAACCTTAAATTTCAGTGAAGATTGAGCAAACTATTTTGGGAAATGGCTTAAAGAATGTTCTAGTCGTGTTTTTAAGCATCAAAAAGTTACATTTCAGGGAGGTTGAAAGCTTTCTTTATAGCTATCCAAGCCAGGAATCTTTTAAAGGTATTTCTAATTGGTGTCTTTTCCCACATGGATTGCTCTTTTGCCAGGAAAATTTCTTACCCATGATACTTGTGTTTCTCTGTGCCCTCAAAAAACTTTTGGCAATGTTGCAAGTGGCAAGTGCGAAATGTGCATGGATGGCTGTGAGGTGTGCTTCGACCACTGGCACTGCCAGAAGTGTCAGGCTGAAGATCGCTCTTCCTCCACAAAGACAGATGTTTACAAGAATGCCCTGAGTAAGTAACTCCCCTTTGATGACTGCTCCTTATTTTCTCACTGTGCTCCTTCTTTTTAAAGTTCAGATCCATTATAAACCTTTCAAGGGAGACCTTACTATAACCTCAGCTACCAGAAACTACCTCAAAGTAAAAGTCATTTTCATCTGGCCTGAATAAACAGCATTTTCTCTTGCTTAGAGAAAAAATGAAAAAACAAAAGCAAAACTAGACAGGAAATTCTATGGCTTCCCATTGACTTCAATAGGACCATGGTACCTAAGGGTGATTCCTTATGGTGGCTGAAAAAAGCCTCTAGTCATTCTGCTAACTTATTGCTTCCTCAGAGTACTACAGAGAAGGGGTGTGGAAGCAGAAATAGGATGTATCAGACTCCTGATATGGAAATACAGTGTTTAGTAATGTGTTTCCCTCTTTGTTTGTATTCTTTACTTCTTTAATTTTTCCTATAATAAACATAATTCAAAAAGAAAGATTCCCATATGACTGTGGTGGATATTAGATCAGGTTCTCCTGTTTCTGTCTGTCTTTTTCATCAGCATTTGTCATATCTACATATACATATAAAATTTGTACTATGCAGCATTAATATCTTGCTTAGTTGACCTTTTTTCTGTAAAGAAATGTGCATCTCCTGCTTTTCTTACAATCA
>NW_009941385.1:18867-20071 GCF_000696875.1 Nestor notabilis | reverse complement strand
AACTCTTGCCTGCTGACTTTGTCAAATGAGTCAGTAAAGGCCAGTGGAACAGATTTCGATCATCAAATGTCAGAGTAAATGCAAAGTAATTGCACTAAAGCTTAGTCAAGTGTAGAAACAACTTTTAATATCAGAATTTGTGGCATGCAAGCAAAGATAATGTTTTGACATTAGTGCATTTGTTGTCAATACTCATTCCCTAGTTAACCCACACAAGGTCAGTATTGCAAAATTAAACCTCTTCATATATCACTATTCTTTTCAGTTGTCATCATCCTACTTTTTTCAAATTCCAGACTATAAATAATGGCTTCCCAGACATCATTCAGCAAAGTCCACCAGAGGCAAAGTTTCTGAGGCATAACTACTCTACACTGGAGCATAGTATTTTATGAGATTATTTATTTTAGGTTGTTTTTTAGGTTGGGACATGCTGTATGGGATAGAAAGGGTTGACTTGCTGCACTGGTAATTTCTGGCAGAGGATTTTGAAAGACTGATCTAGCCAAGTACTCAAGACTGGAATAAGAGAAGAAGATAGGACTGTGAGAAATAGATGCAGGATCATGACAAAGGTTATGAGGAACAAAAAAAGATTACAATAGGTGGCAGGCACAGCTCTTCCTATCTTCTCTCTAACCTCGATCTTAACACATCTCCTCAGCCTTTCTTTAGGAAGATCATATCCAAGAAAGAAAGGAGAAGCACACTTCTACAGGAAAGAATGAACTTGTTCCCAGAACATGTGAAGTACATGTTCTAGGACTACTTTCTATGTCAACTTCTTCCTTAGTTTCTATTAATGGCTGTATACATATGGATAAGTAATTATCCCAAAATGCATATTTGCTAGTCTTTTAACCTTCTCAAATTTGGTTTTGAGAATATAGGCAGATTGGATTGCAACCAGCCTCTCCTTTATCCCTCTCCTCCTGAATATAGGCACAATTTTTTGGTATATTTTCTTTATGGCTAATAGTTCCAATTGTGGCTGTCTATGGTTGCTTTCAAACCACAGATACCACAACACAGTAAAATGTGCTCACTCTTCATTGTCTCTAGCCTGCTGTCACTAAACACAGGTACCACTTACGCAACCTGGTTTTGTTGGGTGCATTTAAATTTTAAATCTGGCCCTCCTTATTCATCCCAGCCTTCACACTTACAGGGTTTTCTCTTTCTCCCCTCTAGGGCCACTGAGGTT
>NW_009941385.1:0-18836 GCF_000696875.1 Nestor notabilis | reverse complement strand
CTTTCCCTGATACCACTTCTTAGGGCCAGCTGTGCAAGAAAAAGATTTCATCTCTCTTTTCCCAAACATTATAGATATTTCTATTTATGTAAGGGGTAAACCAAGAAGTGACCAAGAAAGAAAGTTCAACTAGAGAGTAGGTACAAGGACAAACGAAGGCCAGACTCCTTTCTTTGTACTAACGGTCCACATTTTCTGCACTGGACTGTTTGATAACTACAGATTGACCAGCACTTTGTATTTGTTTTCATTCAATAGGGGATATTTTAATGATTCTGAGACTTGCAAGGAATGCAGTGGATCCTGTAAGACATGCGTGGGAACTGCAACCAAATGCCTGTCCTGTAAAAGTCCCTTGCTTCTGCAGCAGTGGAAATGTAAACCTACCTGTTCAGAGAAGCATTTTGCCTCTGAAGGAATCTGCAAACACTGCCCTGAAATGTGTCTGGAGTGCATTCACAATGAAATATGCAAAGGTATTATAAAGAACTGTTCTCATTTTGGCTAAAATCCATCTGGGTCTGTCTAGAGACAGACTGACAAGCACAAATCTGATGAGCAAAACTAAAAAAGAGATGTGTATATCACTGCCAATCTCTAAGACAAAGGTTAAGCCATCAGTGCTTTATGATGAGACTCAACTGTTTATGATGGGTCTAAACTGTTAATCTGTAAAGATTTAATATTGCTTTGTCTATGCCTGTTGCCCTATGGAGATTCCTGTTGATTTGATTCTATTTCTGACTTAGCGTACCCATGCCTAAACATTTGCATACACATCTACACCAATGTGAAATACAGAATGTTTATTTCCTAGTTTGGTTGAAGTTTACATCCATTTACCATTTTGCAAACGCCAACTCATGATAAAAAATTAAATCACTGTAATGAAACATATTAGGAAAGCCCTGAATATCCTGGTGAGCCTGAATGCTCCCACCAAAATTTCTAGGATAGTCAATACTGAGCAAGCCATTATGGAAATACAAACATGGATGAAATGAGAGGGAAAAAAAATCATAAGCAAAGCTATTAAACCGAGTACTCATATAAAATTAGAAGCTGAATCCCAGCTCTATGCAAAGACAAACATTCATGTCCATATAGTCTAGCCAGATGTGTATTTTAATAATAAATCAAACAGAACATCAGTTGTAGACATCCCCGATTTTGCAGGAAAACCATAGTATCTCAGGACCTATGTCCTGTGGCAGCACAGATTGGTTAGTATCAGCGAAGCTGAACTGGTGACTTCCCTTCTCAGTCTCTTGGTGTAACACAGAAGATTCTTTGTGAAAGTTGGGCCATTATGGGCGGTTTGTGGGGGGGAAGAGTCAAAAAAAGAAAGCACTGTCCTCTTACTTCCTGTTATGATAGGCACTGCAGGATTTGTGGTTTTCTAGGATTTCTTCACTCCCTCACTTGCAGAGGTCAAAATTTGCTGCACACTTATTTACCTGCTGTTTGCTGTCTCCTGCAGAGTGCATGGATGAGTTCTTCCTGCATGAGGGGAAGTGTGTGCAGGACTGCCCTTCTCACTTCTATGCTGAAGACAAGCACTGCTTTCCCTGCCATGCAGACTGCAAGGACTGTGATGGGCCGGACTCAGATGACTGCACTGAGTGTGCCATCAGCTACTTTGTCCTCTACAGCGGCACATGTTTTGAAGAGTGCCCTGAAGGGACTTACTTTGAAAAAGCCAGTGGAGACTGTCAAGGTTGGGAGCTCTTGTTTTCCCCAGAACAGTATAGAGATACAAATGGGTCTGGTTAAGGACCAAAAAGGCCTGCATGTGCCACCTAATGTTGCTATCATTGTCCTGGAAGCAGAAGAGATGGCTGATGCAGAAAAATAACAAGGCGTATCTTTCATAAGCAAAAAATGGAGGAAGCTGAGAGGAAGGTAGCAAAGCTAATTGTTTTTAATATTATGGGTGTCATGGTTTAAACCCAGCCGGTAACTCAGAACCACGCAGCTGCTCACTCACTCCCTGCCCTTCCTCCTCCCCCCTTTCCCGGAGGGCTGGGGAGGAAAATCGGAGGAATGTAACTCCCCCGGGTTGAGATAACAGCACTCCAGTAACTGAGGTATAATACAAACCACTACTGCTACCAATAATAATGATAAGGGAAATAACAAGGGGAGAGGACACAACCGCTCACCACCCACCAACTGATATCCAGCCCGATCCGAGCAACGATCTGGACCCTCTGGGTAACTCTCCAAAATCTCCCCAGTTTCTATACTGGGCATGACGTGCTGTGGTATGGAATACCCCTTTGGCCAGTTTGGGTCAGGTGTCCCGTCTCTGCTTCCTCCCGGCTTCCCCTCCTCCCTGGCAGAGCATGAGACTGAGAAAGTCCTTGGTCAGAGTAAACATTACTTGGCAACAACTAAAAACATCGGTGTTACCAGCGTTGTTCCCAGGCTGAAAGTCAAAAACACAGCTCTGCACTAGGTACTAAGGAGAAAAATGACTGATGTAGCTGAACCCGGGACAATGGGTAACCACTTTGGCGAAGTGCTGCATGTTGCTGGAGACTATGTTGAAAACCACTGTTCAGCAAAAGCAGTGCTAGCGCAAAAGAAAACCCACAGAACTGCCTGTATAAGATTGAAAACAGTAAAATGGGCTCTTTTTTTGAGACTATGCAGAAGCAGAGCTATTTCTCTGTTTTCCTCAAACCTCTCATCCTGATATCAGAAATGCAACAAGAAATGGTGACATTCCTACTATTTGTCATTTCAGCATGCAACAGGACGTGCCAGACTTGTTCTTCTTCCACTGCCTGCCTTACCTGCAGAAATGGCCTGATGCTGAACCATGACAGTCAGTGTGTGTCATCTGGATACTGCTCTCACACTGAGTACTACATTGAGAAAACTCAGACCTGTAAGCCCTGTCATAAGAAATGCTTCCACTGCTCTGGACCGACTGAACACCAGTGTCTTAGCTGTGCCAATAACCGCTATCTTCTCAGTAAGTGTCTTGTTTCTGCCTCTAGATTTTATTCTACACTGAATGCATGAACTAGGCAAGCTTCTGTCACATTTATGAAACATGGAGGGCTGCTTCAGGTGACGTGACAAGTAGAGATGATTACTTGTGCAGGGCTACCTGGAAATTCTTTGTGAGACTGGGCTTTCCACTCACTGTGGCCAAAGCAAGACTTGTAAGTAGCGACAAATACAAGACTGAAGAAAACTTGTAAGTTTCATGTACTACTGTTCCTATTATTTCCTACAATAAAAGATGAGGGGCATATCCTTAGGTTTTAGTCTGGTTTTGGTTTGTTTGTTTGGGTTTTTTTAATGTACACACAAAGAGCTCATATCTTCATGTTGGCTTGCTTAATCCTTGCAGAGATATGATGAGCAAAGCAATACTTAAGCACAGCTGTTAAAAAATTGTTCACAAATCACTAGGTCAGTATCTAGTGGATAGCTGAGGTGCAAAACAACTTTTCTGACTTTGGAGAAGAAGACTGTATTGTCTTAGAAACAAATTAATAAAAAGGAATAAATCTCAGAACTTAAGCTTTATTTCTTTACGTATACATTATAGAAAATCCTTGGGGGAAAAAGAATGCTATTTCCTGCAGGGAAAAAAAAAACCAACCTGAAGAGCTTGAATTAAATCTGAACCAAAGTTTTTGAGTCTGATTCTGATGAAGATTTTACCTACTTAGATTTCTAAGGTCTTGCATCAGACCTGGCTTTCTTATCAACACACTCAGCTTCTTTGCACCATTACAATTGGTAAAATTGATGAAAGTATATAAATAAACATCCTGGACTGGAGAAAGAATTGCAAAAAAACAGAAATAAGAGGAAGCATCCTCCTTTGCCCAGTTGCAACCCAAGAAGCAAAACTATAAAGACAAGCTAGATAATGAGTACAAGCTATAATGGATAATCATTGCTCTCTTAACTTGATGCACTTGCAGTTAGTTTTATCAGTTGTACCTTCTCATTCAAAATTCATAGAATCGTGTCATCACAGAATAGTTTGGATTGGAAGCAACCTTAAAGATCACCTAGTTCCACCCACCCTGCCATTGGCAGGGACACCTTACATGCAGCCAGGTTGCTCAAAGCCCCGTCCAACCTGGCCTTGAACAATTCCAGGGATGGGGCAGCCACAGCTTCCCTGGGCAACCTGTGCCAGTGTTCACCACCTTCACAGGGAAGAGTTTTTTCCTATTACCTAATCTAAACCTGCTTTCTCCCAGCTTAAAGGCATTACCCCTTCCCCTATCCCTACATGCCCTTCCTCTTCTAATGACCCTCTGAAATCTCAATGAAAATGTGGGATGTACCTAGTACATTTGGCAGTATTACAGGCACTTACTATAATCTGCTTTAGCAGCAGCCAAAGTTAGGGGTAAAGACAAATGAACAAATGTCATAAAATCTCAGATTTACCATCATATTTGTGATACACACAGAATACAACGAGGTTGATGCTTAGAGAGAAACCTAAGGAAAATAGCAATGCAGGTAGAAAGTTTCCCAGTTACTACTTCTTCTTTCATATATTCTGAAAGAAATCACAGCTGCCGTTCATTATTATGCATTATGCATTTATATTTCCCAAAGACAAAAAATTACCTGAAGAGCCTGCTAATGTACATAAAATGCAGAAATGAGGACTAATGAACTGATAAGACTTAGAAGAAACAAAAAATAATTACTATATACCAGCATTCTCTTGTTCTGGTACACATTCTAGCAGCATCTCCTGTCAGAAAGATTGTTTGAGATGTCTTATAGCAGCAAGTACTGAACATGATGTGTTATTCTGCATTGTTGTCTGTGCAGATGCAACCTGCGTTGAAACATGCCCAGATGGGTATTATGTTGACAGTGATGAGAGACAGTGTTCCCCATGCCACAGCGCCTGTGCCACTTGCACTGGAAAACACAGCTCACAGTGCCTTTCCTGCAAACCGGGCTGGTACAGACAAGGAAAAAGATGTGTAAACCAGTGTCCAGCAGGGTAAGGTCCAAGATCTTTAGCTAAGAGATACATCACAGAAAGAGCTTGGAGAAATTAGATCACTCAGCCCTATTCTATTTGAGAGTGAAATACAACTGAATTCTATTTTCAGGTGAAAAATTCTTATGCTGTCCCAGTACAAAGGTGGTGGAAAACCTTCCCTCACTTAGGAAACTCTAAAGTTGGTACCCAGACTGGGACTAGTTTTATGTGGTGTGTCCTTTCTTACACTCCAAGGATGCTCTTCGGTTATGTTTGTATGGGACAGTGTGAAGCAGAATAAATATAGGAAGCCACCTGTTAGCTTAAGTACAGGAAGCAGCATAACTTCTGCCAAGCACCCTTGCAGCCTTCACTTCATATGAAGTTACTTCTGGTTTGCACTGAGTAAATGTTAATAATGGTATATAATAAAACCAACCATTAAAACACCTTTCAACCGAGGACTCATAATTCTAGTCAGAAACTTCATTAATATGAGTCCATTTAATTTCAAAACCTGAATTCAGTGCACTTTTGTGATTATGTCTCCAAAATTCAAATTTGGGAAGTGGATCTGTGATTTCTGGTTCAGGTCCATTTCATTTCACAATATAGTACGATCACACTGGCTGTTAAACTGAGTTATCATCCCATTAAATTTGGAAGTCTGTAATGACCACATCTCAAAAAAAGCATTGTGCAGCAATTCCTCTTCTTCCATCAGCACAACTTAACTGAACACTGTTCTTCTGATAATATCCTTTGGGTAAGCCTGCTTGTGCACTGAAAGGAACTATGAAATTTCTGAATTTCCATCTGACAGCAGGTCATCAAGGACCAGTGAGGAATTCAGTGCTTACCCAAAGTCTCAAGGGTATCTCTGAGGGCCAAAACAGAGCTGAGGTTTTATGAGCCCTTCCTATACTTACTTTGAGTCTGAATTAACCCTAGATTTTAGAAGGCCTAACTTTATACACCCTAATCTACAAAGTCTTACTTTATAGCTGAATTCCAGTGGCCAAAGGGAATTAAATAAAATTAATTCTATTTTGACTGAGATTGCAAATATTTACTGCAATTACATCAATATATCACTTTCATACACTGATGCAGTCATAGTAAAAGCTAAGAATGAAGGATGTTTTGATTTTGCTGTCACTGCTGGGCTTTGTGCAAAGCCATGACTATCTGATCTGTTTCAGGTATTTTGCACAAAACTCCACTGGATCATGTGAGAGGTGCCACAAAGGTTGTAAGGAGTGCATGGGGCCTCAACCCACAGACTGCCTTCTCTGTGACACATATTTCTACCTGTTGCGTTCCAAGAATGAATGCATTAGCTCTTGTCCTGAGTATTACTATGAAAACAAGGACAACAATGTCTGTGAAAGATGCCACCCTTCCTGCCGAGCTTGTGAAGGTAAAAGCTTTGACAAAAATAAGGGTTATCAAAACACCTGCCAAGGATTATCAAAACACCTAACATCTCTTTAGGTTTTTTTACTCTCTGATCCAAGATCTGGAAACACCCCACTAAGACACACGCCATATACAGCACTACCAACCTGTCCATGACTTAAGTAGCTGCAGTGGGTGGTGCAGACGTCTCCTGGGGCTGTGGGCTCACCCTGGCCCTGAGTGATTTGCTGCTCTGGCTGCTCCATGCTGCCACCTTACTTTTAGAGTATTGATTGATCGAGATCAAAGTAGGTATATGAATTATTGCCAAGCTCCCCGCAGGGCTGCCTCCAGCCATGGAGCGCAAGTGTAAAGGCAGCCACTCATGGGGAGAGCTGGGAGCAAGTCCCAGTGCCAAGCCGTTGAAGGGAAACAGACAGCAGTAATGAATTTTCCATCAGGCAAGCCTCTCACAAAGATGCTCATCAACTTCAAAAAAAAATGGCTCTGTTGGATACAGAGCTGGACCATGTTCCTCACACAAACACTGAATAATTATTGAATTATACCTCACTCTTTGAGCTGTCCGTCTATGTGTTACTCTGTGAAAGTCAAGGAACCTAAATCCAATCACACATCTTTATAGTCTGCAAAAGGAAGAGTGATGTCTGCTGGTTTTAATATAGCTAAGTATTTTTCAAAAATAACTTTGAGAAACCATCTGTTTTGTTCTGTGACACACTTATGTATTCATTTGCTTCTTTTTCCTAATTCATCCAATTCTGAAGAAGCAGCATTAATCCCCTTGGATCCATTTGATGTCCTTTTCTATCTGAATAGCATTAGATGATAGCTAACAGGACCGCTGTGCAGCTTAGACCACACCTTACTGTAACATTCAAAATTTGTTTTGGATAGTGGATATACTGGGTAGCACAGACAGCTAATTGCAACATAACAATATTTAAAATTGTGGAAATAACTCTTAAAGTGAAACCACATTCAAGAACTACGAAAATGTAATTGTATAATAACATTATAGCAAGTAACATAAATATTTTAGCTTGAATTTGGGACAAAAAGATAGGCATTTTAATGTATAGATTACTTCCATTGATACTTACTTCATTTGGGATAAATAGTACAGGACAGACTTTCTATTGTGATTACGGAGACACTGAGATGAAACACAAACCAGTCCTCCTAAACAGCAAACCTATAGCTGTTCTAAAATGCATCTGTACTGTTGATGCGCGAGCGAAGAGATGTTGTGGTGTCTCGTTTCTCAAGAGCAGGAAGGCAAACCCTGTACTGCCAGAAAAATCACATAGTAAATTCACTGGGTTATAGAAGGCTGCTAATTTCAGCTGTTTAAGTGCTGCTGACGTCAGCTACTTACATTACCATTTTCTTGCTTTCAGATGGTGGCAGAAAATGCCCAGTTGCAGGGAAATGTATTTTAACGCATAGGACAAACCCTTCATTTCAATGTTTCACAGAAATACTGCATGCAGCATGTGTCTTCAAAAAGTCTCCAACACACAAAGTACATATGATGGTCTGTTTGCACCTAGCGAAGGATTTTTTTTCCCTTGCAGCTAAAGAACTTATTTTGCTTATTAAAACATAAACATATCTTAATTCATTGTGGTTTGGAAACAGTTAACTATCAGGCCTAATAAATATTGATTTTGTGAAGGGGAGCATGTGACCAAGGTTCTCCTTGGTCACAATTTTACTTCAGTGCATTGACCTAATCGGTTCCCCTGAAAGCGTCAGAGCTTCCATGTACAACTGATGCCCAGGTCAGCTTCTCATGGATACCAAAACACGTAAGAAATACACATAAAACTTCAAGACTAGGCCAAAGGTCCTCATGCTGAACTCCTCACTGCTGATTCTTGCTGTTGATAAATACCCTTTTCTTTGGTGGCAACAGTCAGAATAATTTTTAAAGGAAGTTAGATGACAATTTTCCTGTTGTAAATTTGTCGTTTTATTTACCTTTCTAGGGAAGGGAGCATTCAGCTGCACATCTTGTGTATGGAGCCACAGTTTATCACGTGGAATGTGCAACTCAGACTGTTTTGTAGGTGAATACAAAGTCCAGGAGACACCAGATCAAGAGGTACCTGATTGTAGGCATTTTCTTCTGTGATTTGTATGCTGAACTTTAACTTCTGAACACAATACAAACACAGAATGCTCTTCTCTGAGTTTTCAATGCTGCTTGTCTTTAAATGTGCTTATTTCTGTTTTTCCTTCTGGGGTTGTCTACTATAGAGTAATCCTCTACCATTAAATATAAAGGCACAACATTGTCAGTGACAATACCAAAGCCATGTGAACAAAATCAACTATATTAGTAATACAGCTTTTTTTCTTCTTCCAGTATAACTGAGATTTCCCTGTGAATTTCTGCTGCTTTGTCTGTAAGGAGTCACATGGCATTCCAGAGTGACAGCTCCGCTGGCAGAAACCTCTAGTTGAGGGACAGACTGAAGTTAACAGAGCTGTGTATGTAGTAGAGTAGAACCACAATTAGGTTTGGGTCTGTGCCACAAGTCTGGGCACTCTAGCTTCCAGATTTCCACACCAACTACCTTCCAAAGATGTTTATTCAAGAATATAGCAGCAAGGCACGCCAGCTGGCCTGAGATGCCGCTTACCCAGGAGTCTCTGGCCTGGAATATCCCCTTAGCAGTACTGCTTCATAACTGAGAGCTTGAGAAAACAGCCTACAAGCTGAGGACCACAGAGGTTCACAGTTCTTTGCACAAGCTTTGACTTAGAGAAACTGGACCTCCTAATGGACTTAATATGACCCTCCCAATGGACTTACTATGACCCTCCCATCTTGCCCAGGTTCTTTGATTCAGGACAAGCAGCCTCACAAGTCTGACTGCGAGTTTGATGAAAAGTTACTGGAGTTTCCAGATCCTTACAGTGGATATGGGGTCCTAGTCCCATGTCAGAAAAAGAGCAATTTTTTTTCCCAATAGGCCAGGAACTGCGAATACCAGACCTCAGAGTATTCTGCAAGGTAGATGTGACAATAGTGATCTCTGGTATTCTCTGTACACATAAGCTCCCAGGTGCCTATCTGGAATTTGAAAAGCGTATTTGAATCTAGGCTGTTTCTGTAAAACAGAACCAAGATAATCTAATAAAAATCTGGTTTGCTAGAAAATTTCCATCCAGCTGTATTCCTTATTTCTGCTCCTTCCCAAGGAATTTCCTTAGAAAGGAAACTCATTCTCTCAGCTGCCTTTTTTTTTTTCCCTTAGAATAATTAAAGTTGCTTCTCCCATGCCAGTTACTTTTAATGATACCACTGAGTACACTTTTTGAAGACCACTTTACCACTATTACTGCCAAAGAACTATAGCTGTGCTAGCATGGGACTAGCAAAACCAAAATACTTCCCAGCCAAAGAGCTTGCAGTCTGAATGAATTTTATCTTGCTGTCTAGCTAGGCCAGATCTCTAAGCTTCTACAAAACTTTCCTCCCCTCTCCATACACACAGATCACTGAGAACCCAGGAAATATGAAACAAATTTTTGTTTTCCTACTTCTCCCTGTATTTTGTCATTGACACCTGTGGTACCAAGATGACCATGCCCAGTGAATGACAGGACAGAACTGCCAGGACAGGTTCAAAGCATCTAAAATGAAAGGTGCATTGCTTGTGTTCTGTGTTTGAAGGAGGATGAGCCCAAGTGTGAGAGATGTGACAGCTCATGCACTGAGTGCAAGGGACCTGGGCCTCTCAACTGCACAGTCTGTCCAGCCACCATGCAGCTCTACCTGGCAGAAAGCCGCTGCCTGCCCTGCTGCCATGACTCGGACCTCGCAGGCACCCCAGAGTGCTGTGATTGCAATGAAACACAAGGTAGGACCATGCTGAAGAGCAGTAAAGGCGCTAAATGGCTTTAAAATCAACTAGGCTGACATGTGAAAATCAAAAGGGAATAAAGCAAAAATGCGCTGCCGAGATGCAGGCATACAGTGTGTTTCTACCAGAATAGGAAGGGCTTTACACAAAAAACAGCAATTGCAACTGGTGTATGAGACAGCACCTTCTTTTGCTCATGGCTTTTGTGTTAAATAGCCAGGCACTTCATAAACCAGGTGACTGGGAAGCTCTTGCTTCAACCGAGAGCCATCTGAAACAATGTCTTTTACACTCATCATGTCAAAATGTATTTGTGTGCCTGTTTTCTGGTCCTTTTTGAGTATTTCTAATCTAACACAAAAGCATAGCTATCCCAGCAACCTTGTTTATGTCCTTGTACCACCACAGCTACAGAACATAGTTGTGGTGCTGAAAAAGTATTTAGTCAAATGTGTTCAAAAATGTAAGCAGGCCTAAATGTTGTACTGGGTTTTCTGAAGATAAATACCCTCCTTTTCCCCCTCTGCAATACACACACATACAGGCTTATTTAATCTTTTTTTCTTTTACTGCTGTTGTAGATGACTGTGTATTACGGACCACTTTACCACCTGAGAGCAAAAGCAAAACTGCTTTCTTTGTTACTACCTGTATTTTACTTCTCCTTGTCATTGGAGCCATTGTATTCATCTGGAGAAAAACACGAGCCAAAACCCAGGCTGTCAATAAAGGCAGGTATGAGAAGCTGACAAATCACTCCAAAACCTTCCCTTCCTATGTGGGCAACTACCACGAGAGCACCAGTTACCAGGAAGATCAGGTCATAGAGTATAGAGATCGTGATAATGAAGATGATGATGAAGAAGATGACATTGTGTACATGGGCCAGGATGGCACAGTCTATCGCAAATTTAAATATGGACTTTTGGAGGATGATGAGGAAGATGAGCTTGAATATGATGATGAAAGTTATTCATTTAGATAACTCTTTACTAATTTATTAATTCCCTGCTGTGTTGCTTTTCCTATTAAATTACAGCAATTTAGTCGAGTATGTTTAGTTACTTCTTAGCATGCTGAGCTCAAGATTTTAGCTAACAATTATTGTGAGAGCAGAATGGTTTCTAGAAACATTTTTTCCTAAAGCATTATATAAATCCTTGCTAGCCTTTTAAGTAGCACTCCAGATGTAGACTGGTTAAGAGATTATGTTTCTGTGCATTTGGACAAAATGGAGAGTAAATCCTTTCCCAGTATGTATTTGTGTGCACTATTAACTAATACAAACCTTGCTTCAAACCATGCACTCACACTTATTGACAATCTTGCCGATTATCTACTAGAAATGTGCAGATATAAGCAACATAAGTGTATTTATCTAACTGATGAATACCACTGGGATAGAGTGACAGGAGTTCACTACTTTGTGATTAGAGTAATCCATAATAGAATAGGCAAGCTTGCTGACTTTACCCATATTTCCTTTGTGAGCATCATCTGGTATATCTGTGTTCCTTAAAACCTACACATTTCTCTTTATAATCTTATATCATACTTCCCAGTGAAATTGTGCATTTATGAAATCTATGACTTCCGGGTTTACTGCAACAGGAAATATAACCCACAAAAAAGTCCTAATTTTCTCTTTTTAACTACTTTCTCAGTGATTTAAACACAGAACATATATTCAAGCAGCTTTTCCATTTCTGTTGTAAATGGCTCAGATGTTTAGACAGTGGCAAAGGGGATAGTTAGCACATACTTGGTAACGTAACTTAAAGGAACACGGCAATGTGATTTTTTTATTATTATTATTACAGAAATATAATTTATCGTAGTGAAGAAAAGGATGCTCTTTATGACTTTTTGTTGTGAAATAATAAATTCTTTGCACAAAACTGCCTTGAAAATGCTGCTGTTTGTCAAGTTTCATTTGCTCTCAGAGTTCTTTTGCATTTCCAGTAAGAAGCTGGGCGCATTACCTTTGTCTCTGCCCATTATCTAAATTTGTGTAAGTGACTGGGACAAATTTGCATTTCTCAGTGTGCATCAAAACAAACATAGAAAATTCTTCTCAAATGCCAATTTTCCAGATTTTTTTAAAGAGGTTGTTTGTTGTGGTTTGGGCACACCATTTCAACCACATTTTGAGTTACCAGCTGCATTTTCTTTTGCTTCTGATTCTTCCTGCTCTGCAGTCTGACACTTTTCTTCTGGCTTTCAGAGCTTGTCACATGCAGCCAAGGATCCTGGATGTCCACAGCAAAAGTGGGCTTCCTTGTAATGCTAAAACCTGCACAGGCAGAGCTCAGACACCATCTGTTAGGAGAGAAGCAGTACTGGTAAATTCCCTCCACCCAGATAAGCAGTGCTTCCTGTGAGGGATTCAAATGACTGCCCAAATGATAAGCCTATTCTTAAAAGGTGGGAGCACATATGCAGCAGCATGCATGATTTTATGCTGTATGGGTAGGACAACAATATGTATGCCTTACAAAATGGCAGATAATTGCCTTGAAGGTGAAACAGTCTTCTTAGACGAGCAGTAAATAACTGATTAACTAAGTTAGAAGGATATGACACAAGGTTATTACTTTTTTTAGAGTACAGTTTCAAAATAGTGGTCGAGGAGACCCAAACTTTCTGCAGAGCCATAACACATTTAATAGCATTCACAATTAAAACTCCCTGCTAAGAGTCCAGAGGGAAACCAAGAAAAATAAAGTTTAACAGTTAACTGGCACAAGAGGAAATCATTCATGAATCACTCACAATTCTAAAGAAACTTCATGGAAAGCAGGATACAAGCAAGAAAGCCAAGTAATCAACCAAGTACAACCAAATAATAACTGTACAGAGAACATAGCACACAAAGGAAATACTGCTTTTCTGGATTACTTTGTGGGCTTCTACTGCCTAAATCCTTTACATTGTCCTGAAAAAAAGGTAGAGAAATTCAAATCCACAGTTGCTGAGAAACTCTCTCTCATTACTCTTTCAGTAAGAAAGCTCTTTCCAAAAGATCTCCTAAAAATCTACATCTACAATCCACTTCTCATTTAATCCAGTAATTTGATTTTGAAGGAAAGACTAGGTTACCAGTGTTCTTCATCCTCTCTTTCCTCAGAGTTTATGTAAATAAGGAAAAGTTTTCTCTTCCATGACTGTACCCTGAAGTTTTGCTAGAAAGAAAGTGGACAAAAATAGATTGTTGGAGTTAAATTTCAAGTGTCTTGAGGCTGAAAACGTCTTCCTCGACAGGTTATTATTCCCTGATCAGACTACATTCTTAAAGTATACCATGTTTGCTTCTAGTCCTGTGTAACAATTGCAGGACTTCTGGCTGGGGACTTAGATTGAAATTTAAAAAAAAAAAGATAGGAATGAAAATACGATAAACATTATTATGTAGGTTACCACAGAAGCTTTTCAAATTGATATTTTGAGGCACGTAGTTTTCGCGTGAAAAATAGTATGTTTCAAGAAAAGTAAGTATCTTTGCAATAAAAAATGTATTCTTAGCAATCACATTCCCCACTTTAAAAAGCTACCTATAGAAAAATCCTCATTATCCTTAAGAAGTCACTATTTTACCCAGGTTACTTATGTTCATTTGAGTCCCTGTTGGGATGGGAGCGGGAGAGTATGTTTCAGAGCAGACCAGAGATTTTTCATCTCCCCTCAACCTCTAATGTCTCTGTGTGGTTTCAAGCCTGAAAAGTAATCAGACATGCATCCTGATGAGGAACAGAATGATATCCTAAGGACTCTAAAGCACTTTCAAACAGAAAGACTTTGAAGAACTTTTTCCACTCTTTTTTTCCCCCCCCCTTAATTAGAACATATGTATATAATCTCTCATATCAAACAACAAACGACTAAAGATTATGACTGTAAACAGACATACTCGCAATGAACTAGATGCATTTATAGGTACGAGATGCAAAATTCACAGGAGATGTGCACATGTCACTTCTGTTCTTCTTTCAGGGTAGATACCCTATGTTCCTATTTTACTGTTTGTTTCCTACTGATAAGAAATACCCAGGAAGTTGCCTAACACATGTTGGCTGATTTCACAATATCTCTTCTGATTTTATCATTAACATGACAAAAGACAATTTTTCCTTTGGAAAAGATTGTTACAAAGTAGAAAGTAATTATGACTTTTTTCCCTCCATCACCCTTTTTCCAATTTAGGCTTTCGCTGGAGGGAGATCTCGTCTCAGACCTTAACAAACAAAACAGATGCACTAAGTATCTCTTTGCATGATTTTGCATGTTTACACATTAAATTGAATAGTAAAAAAAAGGGATATAAGTATTCCTTTATTCTTCCTTGTTTATATTGTCTATTTAGCATCTAAATAAGCACTTTTTTTTTCAGGAGGAGTTTAGATGCTCTTCTTGCTCCATTTTTTGCCTTGTGTTCCTCCATCCTTACTCTCTGCACGTCACATCTAAAATTCTCATCCTATTATTGTTCTGTATCCTCTCTACTCCTTGTTACCTAGCATCATCTTCATTTCCCAGGTTTCTTTTTTCTGATGCAAAAACTTAATTTTGTCATTAAACGTCTCATCATTAGTTTAAAAAAAAAAGAAACAAATAGAAGTGTTATTGTATTCATGGTACATGGTTATGGTATTCATGTAAGCCTTTCACTGACACATCTTAGTCCTACGGAAAAGCTAGTCATAACTTCAGAACAAACTAAAAGAATATTCTTAGCACTTCGCTACTCTGAGCCACAAAAAAGAAAGTAGTATCAATTTCTCAGTCATTACAGAAGATGGACATTATATACAGTCAGTACCTTAGGTTATATAACTAATTATATATTAACTGGCATGGTCAGCAATGTTTGTTAAGTTCTAGTCCCCTTAGAAACCTCAACAGGCCACAAATCTATACAAATACTCCCCTGCAGCAACAGATAATGCAAGTTCTCTATCACACTAGCAAGTAGGGCCTTCTGTTTATAATTTCTCTCACATCATTCTTCTCCCTTTAGGAAAATGCAAGAAGCTTATGGAAACAAATTACAGTCCTATGTAGACCATATTAATCATAAAATAAATTTTAAGGCAATTGTGTATTTTTTTAAATCTCATTTCATTTCCAGAATGAAAACTAGTAGAACGTCTTAATCCTTCGAAACAGAAACCTAAAGAACATAGGTGCTTGAAGATTTAGCTTGTAAATCCATGCCTCCAGTGTGGATAGTGTGCTGCTAGAATAGCATCATGATCCATGACAAATCCCAAAGTACACTGAAGAATCCACTGCATCTAGCACAAAAGCAATCCTTATGAAATACCCATATCACCACGTTATACTATGTGCTTTCCTGGTGCAATTTTAGGGATGCCACATAGAAGTCATATAAAGGTCTACATACAAACAGCATTAAAGTACGAGAGAAACTTTTCCCCAAGAGGCCTGAGACAGATTAATGTGTTTCAAGATCCAGGTTTGATTCATTTTCAGCAGTAGCAGATGGACCTTTGCCCTGACCCAGATGAATGTTTAAACAATTGAACCAGAACAGAACAGGATGCAACTCTTTCTATCTGACTTCTAAAAGAACCACATAGTTTTACATTTTGAAAGAAAGGGTACAGACAAACCTACTTTCAGATTATAGAATTATGAAGACATAGCTCCCCTATGTCCTAGCATACAAAAATCCCCAGTCAGACTGTTTTCAGACACGCTTTAATTTTAGCCAGTTTAAATAACCTCTGAATGCTTTTTTTCTGTCAAAGGTTTGGGGCAATCACCCTTACAAAGCTTTGCATAGGACTGAGACATAGTCTGTGCTAGGCATAGCAAAGGAAAGTACCATAGGAACTAAGTCATTGTCAGAACCCTCTTCAGAAACAAAATTTACTGACTGGCAATAACCTTTAACTGCTAAACAATAGAGGAGTGATTGTGACTGATGAGAAACTGAATAAATTATTTCCAAGAATTGCCAGAAGTCTAAGGCAGAATAAGAATTAAGAAGGATACCAACTATTATCTCTACATAGCAATTTAGAAAGGGCTAAGAAGGATACAGAAATTATCAAAGTATCAAGGTATCAAAGACATCAAAATAGTACAAAGTCTTTTGAAGTAAACTTTCTAAGTTCACCTACTGCAGCTTTGTGATTATTGCATTTAGTCACTGTTACCAGATACACAACTGCAACTAGGAGTAGGAGCTAGGAGTCAAAGGAGTAGGAACTTTGATTTCCTTTGGCTCAGTACAACCTCTCAATGCAAATGTGGCAAATTGAGGTTGTAAAAGTCTCAGTAAACTAGACTTCACACTTGTTATCTTTGGCAAATTTCTCTCATTTTCTTCCTTCTCAAGCTTTTTTCCATCTCGAGGTCTTTCTGTTTTTTCCTTCCTTCCCCTTCCACCTCTTTCTTTACTATTCTCATTCATCCATGGAGTTTCCAGTATATTAGACTTTACACTAGTGCCCCTCTTTAGCATGAGTGCTAACAACACTTTCCAGCATTTTAATTCACTGTATTCATTTGGACAGTCTCTATGTCTACTCTATGTAACAGTTATTGAAAAATAAATTAAAATATACTCACATCAGTAACAATTTTAACGTGGTTACTATCTTACTTTTATAGGTATACATTTAAAAAATTAGGATGTTTTAACTGATTTTCAAGTTTTTGTGAGCTTGACTTCATTTTCAGGTAGATTTTGAGAATGTTATGTTGTATACATAGGAAATCTGCTCTAAAGTGAAAAGGTTACCAACTCATCACAGGTTCCATTTATCTGTTTCTAGGAAAGGTCCAAATTCAAAATGCAGCTAGCCATGCAAGAAGTCTGTATGAGTATCTATTGCAGACTATTTGTTTGTGCACACTGCACCTTCACATTTTCTGAACATGAAGGCATGCTGCATTTTAACATCAGCTAAGCACCGGTTCTTTAGGCTATCAGAACATCAGACAGTTTAATGCCACAGCTATCTCAATAAGACCATTCCACCTATAAGCATTAAAAAAAAAATAAAATCTTATACTGTTATTCTCACATTGCCAACAAGCTCCATTTCACAACAGTAATAGACCTCAGAAATTGTGAGACAGTCAATTAAAATGCACCACAGACTTTATTTAAAAAGCATTTGAAACTGTGGAAATTCTTGTATAGCTTCAACTCCAACAATTTCAGTGACCTTTATGCCTCACTTGGTGTTCACATATTGCCTTACAAATAAAGTACTGCAAACATTTGGAACACAATAATGTAGCAACAAGTCTGTAAGCAAGAACAACAATCCTCCCCTTCCTCTCAAAAACACCTGAAAGTTTCATCATGGTAATGAAAGAACTCCAAAACAACTCTTCCAGTATGATATGGAATACACACAGATGATGTGCATCACATATAATACAATCAGTCAAAAAATCTGTGACAAGCAACATCACTACTTTCTCAGTACTTTCTTTTATTAATGATAGTGTCACAACATAAATTGAAATAGTTATTTGCACATAATAAAAAAATGTAGCCCTTCATAAAGTTTATACTGCGCAGGGATTCATGAATTTAACTTAAAAAAATCAATATATAATATTTGATAGTAAATAATGCACAGAGATAAGGTACACTCAGCCAAATAAATGCAAATATACTTTCTTCAGCTTGAAGGCAAACAGGCAAAGAGCAGTTTATTACTTTACTGTATACATACTTCACGTGAAAGCTGTGAGAAAACGAAATTTCTCTAGTTTTCCTTTTGCTAGTGTTCTCTATCTTCAAGCATAGTGGTTTTAAAACCAAATGATAAAAGGGATTTTGGATAGCAGCATTCATTAGCAGTTATAAATAGTGTTACTAAGACAACCAGCTTAAGACACAGAATCATATAATCATACAATGGTTTGTGTTGGAAAGGACCTTAAGATCATCTAGTTCCAACCCCCCTGCCATGAGCAGGGACACCACGCACTAAACTATGTCGCTCAAGGCTCTGTTCAACCTGGCCTTGAACACTGCCAGGGCTGGAGCATGCACAACTTCTTTGGGCAATCTGTTCCAGTGCCTCACTACCCTCACTGTAAAGAACTTCTTTCTTATATCTCATCTAAACTTCCCCTGTTTAAGTTTAAACCCATTACCCCTTGTCCTGCCACTAGAGTCCCTAACGAAGAGTCCCTCTCCAGCACCCTTGTAGGCCCCCTTCAGATATTGGAAGGCTGCTATGAGGTCTCAGCCCCAACTTTCTCAGCCTGTCTTCATACGGGAGGTGCTCCAGCCCTCTTATCATCCTCGTGGCCCTTCTCTGGACTTGCTCCAACAGCAAATTGTCCTTTTTATGTTGAGGACACCAGAACTGGACGCAGTACTCCAAGTGAGGTCTCACAAGAGCAGAGTAGAGGGGCAGGATCACCTCCTTTGACCTGCTGGTCACATTTTTCTTTTGATGCAGCCCAGGATACAGTTTGTTTCTGGGCTACAAGCGCACACTGAAGCCGGCTCAAGTCAAGCTTCTCATCAACCAACACTCCCTTCTCCACAGGGCTGCTCTGAATCTCTT
>NW_009941384.1:0-13380 GCF_000696875.1 Nestor notabilis | reverse complement strand
CAATACTAAAAGTGCACTTGCAGCAGCATTTATAAATTTATTAAAGTGATGCTGTCTATCTGTACGTTTTACTTTACAGTAGGTTTGATACCATGTCCCTTTGGTTTTGTCTTTTTTACATAAACGATTCGGAGCCCTCAAAGGTGAAAACATCTGCTATTAATACAAGACACTGAGGCATCAAAGCAGCCACTGATTTCAAACTCCTGTAAAGAGTACTTGCCAGTAATCTCAACTTCTGTCTGGTCCCTGTGGAGAGAACAGCGTATTTCAAGTTTCTAGTTAGTGCTGCTCTCCCAGCCTGTGCATCAGGAGGTGGAAGAGAAAAAAAACAAGGATCCAGAACAGGGTACAGGGTGACTGCCTGCAGCCAAAAGAAGTGGACTATTTGCCTGAGTCCAACTAGTTGCTATCAATCTGCAGCCATTCATTCCCGATCTAAGGCAACGTGATCTGGTATAGCTAAACAAGAACTCTTCTACTCCAAAGACGTGGATTTTTGTGCAAATAGGTGTCACTACTATACATGCTTTATACATTAAGTTGGCTTGGAAGGTCACCACATGAAAAATATTTGGAGAGGACAATACCTACTCAGCAAAGCTGTTGTAATCAAAAAGAGCCGTGCTAATCTTTTGATTTTCTTAGGCTTCCTGAAAACATTCCCTGAATTTCCCTCACACAGTACCAGCCACATGTGCAAACCACTCCAGATTACTTTTCTTTGCATTTTGTCTTCTTTTGCTTGTTCTAATCTTCTTGATCTTCACCGAAACCTGCCCCAACCCCTCTCACCTTGCAGTGTGAATATTAATGAAGGGGTGTTCGGACAGAACTCAACTGCACAGATTTACAGCACAACAAGCTTTATCTGGAGAAGGCCTACATTTATTTTCCCAGTTACATAAAATTTAGCTCTAATGTCCCCATAAAACTGCCTAAAAGCAGCACTGATTGTATATCATGGGTTGCTCTGCAGAAATAATTTTTAAAGGATTCAAGATAAAAATAACTAAATGAAATGGAAGGACATTAAGAAAACATTTTGTTCCAAATCAGCAATGGTGAGAAATTAAATTAGAATCCTATCTGTCCATCTATACCTCCCTTCTGCATCACACCCTCGAGGTGGTCAGCCACACTTCCATCTCCAAGAAATCAGGCATCACAGTAACTGAGCGTGCACCCTGTCAAAGGTGCTTATGCCTCCTCAGTTAAGCTCCAAGTCTGTGTCACATCATGCACACAAGCCATTTATTTAGGCTTCCCTCATCTGGGTAAACTGGGCTTACTGTTACCTTGAAGGACATCACAGATTAATGGCTACTTAGGACTGTCATTGTCAGTGTAGCACTTTGGAGAGACAAGTGCCTTTTGGAGTGAAGTACACACAAGAGCTACTTTAACTCATTACTACAGCTCCAGCAGTAGCTCATTACTGGAGAAAGAGCACGCACCACCCGACACTTCTGTGGCAGCCACCTCTTCAGGACTGCAGGCAATTTAGAGACAGAGTTCCCCACCCCATCAGCAAAAAAAGGTAACTTGTACCGGTCTCATTCTTCAGGCTGAGCAGTTTGGACAGAGAACAGCCCAGTTTAAGCCTAACAGGGTTTCTTTAGCTCACCAGGAGCTGATGTTAGATTTCCAATATCCCAAGCCAGTGTATCACTCATTAGCTCTCCTGCAGAAACAAATACTTGTGGCCAAAAGTGCAGCACCCACACTCTCATACTGATTTTTTAGCGTTTTTTCCTGTTTTGTTTCAACCTAGGAAGTGGGGCTTTGTTAATTGGCAAGCTGTTAATTTTAACTCAAGAGTTTCAGTCTCCGTGGCAATGTATTGAAGACATGGCTGGTTAACTCAAGACCATGGAATGCCTGTCACAGACAACTGCCTCCAATGACTTCTAAGGGAAAAATGTCACTTCTGTAAGGAGTTACTTTTTTTCCCTTCATGAAGAAGGAATCCAAAGGGTGCTGTATGGGACTACTTCTATGCTGCTCGTATTTTGCACACCTGCAAAAGTCTCTTTCCTACAGACTTACTTACAGTAACTCCAATTCTGCTAGACTTCACTAGCTTCCCTTGGTCATTGTCATGGTTTAAGCCCAGACAGTAACTCCCAGAGGCTGGGATAAGAGCAGTCCAGTAACTAAGGTATAATGCAAACCACTACTGCTACCAATAATAATGATAAGAGGAATAACAAGGGGAGAGGACACAACCACTCAGCACCCGCTGACCGATACCCAGCCCGACCTGAGCAGTGATTTGGGTCTTCTGAGTAACTCCCCCCAGTTTCTATACTGGCCATGACGTGCTGTGGTATGGAATACCCCTTTGGCCAGTTTGGGTCAGGTGTCCTGGCTCTGCTTCCTCCCGGCTTCCCCACCTCCCTGGCAGAGCATGAGACTGAGAAAGTCCTTGGTCAGAGTAAACATCACTGAGCAACAACTAAAACCATCGGTGTTATCAGCGTTGTTCCCAGGCTGAAAGTCAAAACCACAGCACTGCACCAGCTACTAAGAAGGAGAAAAATGACTGCTGTAGCTGAACCCAGGACAGTCATGAAGAAGATCGGCCACAGAGCAGAGCATTTTATCCAACCCAAGATATTCCCACAGCAGGGAAGTGTAGGGGATGGGGCATAACCTCACGCGCAGCCCTTAGCAGAGCTCTGCATTAACCCACAGTGTTGCACATACGGGCTCAGAAAGAGCAGTGAGTGCCTACCTAAACGTATTTTAGGCTCTTACATCTCTGGACTTGCTCATCAAAGTATATACCAAAGCAGTTCCGTTCACCATGCCAAACGAGGGAGGAAAACATGACAATTTTTATATGCTTTTACACTGATTTGAGAACTAAAGTAGGACTTGGGAGATTCAGAGGCCTCATGCTGTGCCCAGGAATGAATTTCACTCTGAAAGACTAAACTTCACTCTTAGAGCAAACGTTAATATGCTGTTATTCTAACAGTATGGCAAAAACATGACACAGAAAAATGACACCATATATAGCAGAGCCCCTAATCTGAAAGACAATAAACACTGTAAAATATAACATATTAAAATAAATAAAATTATCCCAATGGACTGTTTCACAATACATGCTCTAGATTAACAGCACTCACTGATAATGATTCAATGGAATATACTAAACGAATACCAAGTCAGTGGATTTTATTAGTATTTACTGAACATAAATATGCATGATGTGCTTACATAATTATGGAATTGAATATTTATGTACCATATGAAAATTTATATTTATATTATTCAAATGGCTCACAAAAAATCCAGGAAATCCTATAATTACGGTTGTGGAACACTGTCTATTTGCCATATTAAAACAGTCAGAAAACATATGGAAATAGGCATATTTTACACCCCAGTGTGAGATATAGATTAGAAATCCGTACATATGGTACATTAAACATCTGGATGAAAGAGCTACATTAAATTTTGGGTTTATGTTGGATGATCAGGGGCTGGAGCAGCTCCTGTATGGAGACAGGCTGAGAACACTGAGGCTGTTAAGCTGGAGAAGAGAAGCTGCTGGAGACCTCAGAGCAGCTCCCAGGGTCTGAAGGGGGATACAAAGATGCTTCAGGGGGACTATTCATCAGGGACCGTAGCGACAGGACAAGGGGTGATGGGTTCAAACTGGAACAGGGGAAGTTCAGGTTAGATCTAAGGCAGAAGCTCTTCCCTGTGAGGGTGCTGAGGCGCTGGCACAGGGTGCCCAGAGAAGCTGTGGCTGCCCCATCCCTGGCAGTGTTCAAGGCCAGGTTGGACACAGGGGCTTGGAGCAACCTGCTGTAGTGTGAAGCATCCCTGCCCATAGCAGGGGGTTGGAACTGGATGAGCTTTAAGGTCCCTTCCAACCCAAACCAGTCTGGGATTCCATGATTCCTTTCCAAGTTGCACTTTGAGAAAGCATAGAACTGACTTTACAGGTAATATAGACATAGATCCAGATATAAATACAGTTACATGACTATACCTGAAGTCTACATGGTATTTACAGCCATGCCCTGAGACAACATCTGTGGGCAATAGCTTACACACTGACTGAAGCACATAAGAAACATAAGAATACTACCCTTTCTTAGTCAGACTCCCTGAAATGGAGATATTTCTTCTACCTGAAACAAAGTCTGCCATGCCATGCAGAGGTGCAGCCTGCCAGAGACAGTGGAACAGCCATGGACCCTAGTGCCCTGGCAGCTACCACTGCGCAGTGCAAACAGCAATACATTCATCCTACAGACACTGTAAAGCTCTCACCAGATGGTGCTGAAAAATCACAAGATTTATTCACCTGAATAATGAAAGGAACATTTCCAATAAAGTCAAACAAACTGTACAGCCTAACAAGCTTTGTAAGAAAACAATGTTAGTGCAAACAGCTTCTCTCTGACAGGGTAAGCCATTTACCAAAGTTTTATGCCACTAGCTAGTCCAGTGGTGGCACAGACTCATGAAAAGGGCATTTTCTTCCATGTTTGTCACCTGGTCTCCCAGGAATTAGGTGAGGGAGATGGAAGATCTTTATTGCAAAACTTCTGAGAAATGAGCTGAATTGCCATTGCCTGGCACTTCTAGGCCCACTCCTGTAACATTTCTGATCCTTTTTACAAGGTATTTCGCTAAGTTATAGACAAGGGGCTTTAGCACATCAAGTAATTAGGTATCAGTGGATATCATTAGATACCAGTTTACTAAATGGTCTGTTTTCCATGTCCATTCCTATATAAGCAATACCGTCCATTAATTTTATAAGGTGCATTAAGGAACAACTTCTAAAGAGAAAACATTTTAATATCATTAAGCGTTGTAAAAGAACGAAGATTTCTGTACCCAGAGATGCTGGCTATGTGTAAACTGTGATAGGTTATACCTCAGCTTTGCTTCAGTCAACCCCAAGCTGATGGACTCAATAAGGAGCCCATCCTGGAGTCAATTTTGGAGAAGTGTAATGGTCTATGAAATAGGAGAGGTCAGATTAAGAGATGCATTATTCATTATAGCCTTAAAATCTCACTGCATGAATCTCTGACATAGCTGGATCTAAAGCATTTATCAGTGCTTTCGGGTGCTTTCTTCAATTCAGATTTACAAAGGCTGAATAAACACATAGCAACGCTTCAAGAAACATAAAAATGTTGACGTTAAAATATTGTCCCATTGATTTCCAATTTCCTGCCCTTGTTGTATCACTGATCTCAAAAGCCAGATGTATTTATTAAAGTTGTTAGGAATAACTTTTCGTGACTTTGTCCTTTTCAGAAGCAGAGAATATTAAACAGTGGTTACTTTGGGCTGTCTTTTGGTAATGCAGATAAGATATCAGCATTTCATTAATTTTTAACGTTTTGTCCTTAATATGAAAATCATTAATTTTAGGGATTTATTGGATAAGTCATTTCCTTGGAAAAACTGTAAAGTGATTTTTGTTTTGTCAAAGACTGTTACAGACTTGGCATGAATCGAGACCACAGTCACAAGTTCCTACAAAGAGTATAGTTTTGCATTTAATTTCCAGTAGCAGTAAATCCACTTAAAGAGCTTCCCATGTTTCTCCCTGTCTCTGGTTTCACCTCCCTGCTGTAACTCACAGCCTGTTCAAGCTGGCCAACTGTTTGTGGGGTATGCTGTAAAACTGGTAAATGCAAACACCCAGAATTACATGTACTCATTGATTTGAACTAGAAATTAAGTTAAACACACCCACATACACAAAAAATACTTATTATCCACTATAATTTTGGCACATGATCACTAAATTGGATATTGAACTGTAGCAAAATACAGACCCTTCCAAGCTGCTATCTTGACTACAGTAAAGTCAAAATTACACACGGAATACAAATGTTAAAGGCAGAAATACAAAACCACCAACTACAAAGAGCAGGGTGCAGCAAAAGGACCTCCCCATTTTTGGAGAAACTAAAGATGAATTTTAAAACTTATCTTGGCTAAAACAAAAGCATGGTACAATAGCTACACAGAAGAACAAGGATTTGGCTGAGTTAAGGTTAAGGAGGGAAGCGTTGCAGGGATTGTCCACATTCCACCAGTCCCCCATGCTGGTGGTTCTCCTGGCTGGCTCTGCCCTGCTGAGATGCCTATCAACAAGAAAAACAGACCTCAGGCTTACTGAGTTGATTGGAAAAATCCAACCCAGAGAATTTTGGCACATATTGGCCACCAGATAACCTGACCTTTACTTCTACTTATTTATGAGTCAAGAACTGGCTGTTTATTCACTTCAGTGAATACTGTGGTGTACGTCTAGATGATGCTCGTAAATAAGAGCCATCTTTCCTGACACCTTCTATTTTATAAATATACAAGAGTGAGTTAAAGGCTTCCACATTTCCATTTAATTTTATGCTTTTCATGCTTGAAGATGCAATAGTAGTCCTATGAGAATATTTTCTTTGTCTACTCAGCTTCCAAGTCAGTATATTAAAATGCCACGCATGGCAATATTTCTAAGAGAATATATGAAGGCACTAACCTCACCCTTCTGAGTGCTTCTGAGGTATCTGAGTTCTTCCCTTTCTAAAACAGCTGTCAGTCCCTCAGGAAGTAATGGGTCCAGGCCCATCTGTCTAATTTCAGCACAAAAAGCTGAAATAAATACCTTTCAGACTCTTTTACCCAATTACACAGAATGTTATTTAGCAGATAACCATGAATTTAGACAAAACATCAATACAATAAGTCACTTTATTACACGATTTTCTGGCTCAGAAAATTATCTTCAAGCATCTTCAAACCTAAGCAACCCATTGTTGCTCTTTCACTGGCTCAGCTGACAGACACAGCCAGTTTTCTTGGATTAATAACTCATTACAGAAGCTGAAGTTTCTAGGCCATATCAGTTGTCTTGTTCACAACCATCAAGGCTTTTTGGGGTGAAAAGATGGTGCACCAGCTTCACAGCTACCTCATGGTAGTATAAACCTACATAACTAGTCAGGTTTACATCTAGGTTGTCAAACCAAGGTGCATCAACTGCACTAAATGTGTCACCCATGGGAAGTGGAAGGCATTCCCAGGATCACTGCTGATAAATAAGCATCATTTGGAGGAGGCTCAAACTATAAGAGGATGAGTGCCCAGCAGTTGATGGTTACTTCACCGTTCCTTATAGAACCATGGAACAGTTTGGGTTGGAAGGGACCTTCAAAGCTCATCTAGTCCAATCCCCTGCAATGAATGAGCAGGGACATCTTCACCTACAGCAGGTTGCTCAGAACCACATCCAGCCTGGCCTTGGATGTTTCCAGGGATGGGGCATCCGCCACCTCTCTGGGCAACCTGTGCCAGGGTTTTACCACCCCCATTACAAAGAATTTCCTCCTCACATCCAGCCTGAACCTCCCTCTGTCAGTTTAAAACCATCACTCCTCATCCTGCCACAACAGGCCCTGCTCAAAAGTCTCTGCCCATTTTTCCTATAGGCCCCTTTTAAGAGCTGAAATGCTGCAACAAGGTGTCCCTGGAGCTTTCTCTCCTGCAGGCTGAACAACCCCGGCTCTCTCAGCCTTTCCTCATGGCAGAGGTGCTCCATCCCTCTGATCATTTCTGTGGCCCATTTGTGGATAATTTAATTCTAGTCCACTGGGATTATGTCAAGCAGAAATTCAAAGACTGTATTAAAAGCACTCAATAAAGAGAGAGAATAGACACTTCAAAACCTTTCAAGACACAAGCCCACATTTAATCCTCATGAGTTTAGTATGCAGCTTCTGTAAAGGTCTATGTTTAAATCAATAATACTTTGATGGGACTGCTTTCTCTGCTTGAGAGCTGGATCGCTGCTTTGGACATATTAAGTATTTAAATGTTAATAAAAATATCTTTGGGAAAGAAAATTACCACTAGAATTTGCATGTTAAGTTAAGCCTTTCTATCGAGATTATTATTAAATCCCACTAAATCCTATTTCCATTCAGTCAGCAGCAGCTCTGTGCACACATAGGTAGAAAGAATGCTGTAAGGGATTATGTTTGTGAAAGAACTATGAGCTATCATTCTTGGCTCATTCTTTACCAACAAAATAATGATGATTCTTTAAAAAGCACTTTTCACCTCCCCAAATCAAGCGGTTACTGACAATAATATTTCAAATCATGTAAGTACCTTTAAGATCTTCAGCAAGATCAGAACATTAGAAAAACTCCTGGAGATGAGTACTTTGTCACTGCAATTTGTTATGTTAATAGCATAATGGGCAGGAATTATAATGAGGGATTATATCAAATTTGCCCCAAAATACTCTTAACATTGATGGAAAATTAACAATGTCAATAAACATTTAGAAAGATGTATGAGAAGGACTTGTGAGGCCTGTTTTTATTTTGTTAAATAGTATGAACTAACAGGGAGAGAGATTTCTTCTGAAACACTTCCTTTCTTTTCGAGAGAAGAAGAAAGTAGATGTAAGATGTAAAATCTTTCAATCGCTTTAAAACAAACCCAAGACAAACATTAAAAGGCAGTTTCACCCCATACATTCTTGCACACAGAGATTTAACTTGTAAAATAATATAATACTTCTGAATAATATCTTGCTCCTGCCATTATGAAGGAAAGGGAGTTAAGAAGAATGTCATTCGTCCAACAATCGCATTGGTTGGCAGAAATTAGATTCAACACAAACAGCATATTGGGAATTCCGCAGGAATTGGTAGACACATGTTGATAAACAGCAGGGAAGTTACCTTCCCAACTGCAAAAGTCACTGACTTAAGTATCCACAGGGATTCTTCCATCAAGGTAAGTGGAAGAGTCTTAAAATTATCTTCCCAGAGGTCCTGCTTCTAAGCCTGCACATCCTACTTTAATGGAGGTTTAATCTCCACAATACTAAGTGAGAAACGAAACAGAGCCATGCCAGTGTGTGTATTTCAAGAGCAGCTCTCTCCTTCCTGAGTCTGCCTTACACTGTTCTAGGTGGACCTGCTTTTAGACCATTTCCTTCAACAGTTTCCAAATCCATAAAACTACTAAAAGAAGTGCAGCAGCTGGTAAGATGTTTAGGTGTTAAGATACAGCAAATGGTACAGTTTACTATTTCAAAGCAAACCCATGAAGACAAAGATGCACAGAAGAACAGCATTTGCTTCTGTGAAGTCCAGTGTAAGCTGTACTTCCTAATCCCACGCCGATACCTAGTTCATAACAAGCCAAAGTCATGTTGCCCTCAACAGGAAAACTGCAGGGAATTAACACCTTCCAATTACTGGGCATCATATGTGTTGCAAAATGGCACCACAAACACCTTCCATTTAGACCTGAAGGGACCCCATTTTGGCTGTGGATAAGTTATTTTCTTGCTATACTAAACAGTTAGAAGTAACACAACATAGAACTCAATCATGTGGGGAATCTGAACACCCATAGAGCGACTGTTTCTATCCTTCTACCTATTCTAGTTGCTGCCAGGAAGTAATGTGGAATCTTACAACTATCAGATAGATGTTGGGTATGTAGGATATACATATCATTTTTCAAGCACTAAAGAAGCAGGGAAGTATCTCTGATAGCAACAGGAAGCATCATAGTATAGATGATAGAAACATGAAAACCTTAAGCTCCATACATTGGACAACATTGATCATCAGAATAAATAAGAGAAACAGATTAAATGTGCACTGTAATGTCAATTATATTCATAAAATGAGAAATTCAGCCAAGGTTAACTACTGCTGAAGTCCATTCATTCACTCCAGTGCGCTGTAAAATCATCAGCTGTCATTACTTTATATGTCCCATTAATATAGCTAATTTACTCTACAAGGTGTCTAGTTAAATTAAATTACTTTATCAAAAGATACAGTTAAACTCTAATTGACAGTATCTTCAACTGTGACAACAGCAAATCTAGATTTCACCCATACTTAGGCTCAGATAAATGTTTATAATCCTCCCCTCTTAAAGCTGTGATATTTTTCTATGCTGACCTTTATACAGCATTATGATGGATAGACATTGCATTGACAGTACAACCATACATAAACTGTCACAGCATGAAGAAAAAATGATGTATTAAGAGCACTTAGAAAAAAATTGCTACTTACTGTGTCTATACTTTTTCCTTCTTGCTTTCTTTTTCCCTTCCTTGAACTACAAGAGTCAGTAGCTGTATGCACTTAAAATAGCCGGCTTGCTTTAGAAGATTATACACAAATGATTTGGAAAAGTCAAAGTATCACAATAAGGTTTCCTCTATGGAAAGCAAAGGAAAAATTAACAACTCTGTATGAGTAGATAAAGGCACAAGCTGTATTCTATACTTTTCCCTCCATGAAATACAAAATCTGATAGAAATGTGGGGTTTTTTTCCTATGTAATATCTGGTGATAGACAATAAAATTATTGTATTGATCAAACTGCAAGGAGAAATATTTAGCAGTGTTTACTTTGATTCCTTTTAATCTAGCTAGTAATGTTGTGTGTCAAGCAAAAAACCAGAATAAATCCAGTCTCGATCGATGTTTCTCGAACAAAGTCCATTTCTAATTAACCAAACTTCCCTGCACTCTAGACTGCCAGCACTAATTGGGATTTCTGCATACATAGTGTCTTTCCTGCATTTCTGTGCTTTGCTATAGGCTGCAGAACAGAGACCTAGGCAGTGTAAAATTCACTTCTGCAAAATAACAAAAAGGAGGATGAGCATCTGCCTTAGCAATGGAATAAGGGGTGCTTTGTGATCATGTCTCATGCAGAAAACTGAGGACATCAAGCAGGTTACCCTCTGTTCTCTCTTCCTTCATGACCTCCAGTTTACTCTGAGTCCTGTTGTATTCCCCTGAGCCACAGTTTGCCTCTCCAGGGCAGGTGCCCTCACACACAGTAAGTAGCAGTATAAAGGCCTGCTAAACATTGCAACCTGGAATTCCCATGAATTAAGGAATAAAAGGATGGAAGAGAAGAAAATAAATGCTTCCTTCACTTTAAATCCTGTTTATATGTAGAACCCAGGGGTTACAAAAGGGAAAACAGGTCAGATAAAATAATGAATATCATACTTCCTCCCAGAGACACTGCCTCCTGCTCCATGAAGACAATGGACAATACACAGCTCTGTGCCTGTATTTCTTCACTCATATTTTAGTAGATCAATAGAGACTCTAAAAGAGTCTTTGTCCCCTACTTCTCTACAGCTAAACATTGACGTACAGTCACTAGAGTAAGTCTGCCAGTCTCTCTGCACATCTCTGCTTCTACATGATAAAGGCACTATTTGTAGATGGCGAAAGATTTTGTTATGCCTCATCTATTGGTGTGGAAATGTTGGAAGTCTCTGAAACACAGTCTGTTGTTAAGCATGGAGGACAAATAAATACGTGGCAAACTTCAAAAACACCTGCCTGTTTTCTGGGAATTGAAATTGTATTTACATTTCATAGCTGTGGCTTTACAGCATGTGTACACTTGCTAACTTTTGGGACATACTACACGGATTATCTTTGGTGTACAGAAACAGACCTGTAGAAAGAGTTACAGGGTAGTGGAATTATGTACTCTTAAAGATGTTTCCTTGCAGCAGAAAGGAATTATTAAAGTTATATCCCATCATAATTCAATGGAAATACTTCCCCTGGGTGAACTGTGGGAAAAACATTCCACTGTTACTTTTCTAATACAAGAAATAACATCGTCTGATGTTCTGATTGAGAAAGGAGAATAAACTTCATTCTTGCTGGCAATTTAAGTGTTACATTCACTTTTTCAATTCACAAAATTCATTTACTAAATTAGAACATCCAAAATGTAAACTGTAAATGTGGGGGGTTTGTTCATACATGAACTTATTAAGATATAGATTGAAATTAAAATCCAGGTTTTCCAAATGAACAAAGTAATTAATTGAGCATTACAGAAGCTCAATACTCACCCAAATCATGTTTGAAAGAAAACAGAAAAGCAATCCATGCAAAAAACTAACAAGTTCTGTTCCCTTGCCACCATTTAGAAGGAAAGGAGAGATCAAAATATTGCTTGGATAGGTAATCTTGACTGATGCCTATTGTCTATTTCCACAGGCATATGAAGTGTGTTGAAAATACAAAGCCATTAAGAATACTTCTAAGTCTGTTGACACACTCAAAAGCCAGATATTTTATAAAAGATCCTTCTGCACAGGTTGTATCACAGCAAGTTCTTGAGGACTTCTGCTTTTTCCTTAGCACGCTACATACACGCTGCAGTATCTGCACATCAGTTAAACCATAATTTCAAGAGAAGCATGTCTTTTGTTATGCAACTGCAACAGATCATGGGTTTTTTGTATTATACTACAAAATTTATGTTCAGATGTACGCTTAAGCTACAGCATTATAGGAGTGGCTGACAGATACACTGACCAGAAGCTACAGCACACAGAAGAGCAGAGATGTCTGAAGAGAATTATTCCACTTGAAATCTCTTCAATCCCCCACTCTGTCCACATAGGAATACAGAGGGGTATTTCCAGTTGGCAAACCTTATTTCTGGAAGTCAAATACTGCATATTGGATTTTCTTTCCCCCCATAAAGTCACAGTTACATATTATTGCATAATATAATTTTCATAATAGTATCATACTGTAATATTATCATAATATGTCATAATATTATCATAATAAATATAGAATCAATATAGAAGTGACTCCTTAAGTTGGCATGGTTTTCCTGCAGAGGAATCAGATCCATAATAAACAGCTATATAAAAAGCACTGCTCTGGAAAAGCACCTCTGTTGCTGCACATATCTGTGCACGCTTGTGCTATTTTTCTAACTGTTCGAATCTAAGAACATGCATCATTAATATTCTTCCAAGAGACGTATGAATTTTGGTAAAGTACCGTATGTAAATACTCACTTTTGAATGACAATGAGAAACATTATAACCATTTTGGAGCTAGTTTGAGTGTGTTCTGGCTGTCCTCCCATGGCTGAACACAGGAATGGGAGCAGAGATGTGATAAATTCTGGATTTTACTATTCAGTTAATTACTGAATCTAGCATTCATCCAAATGCCTGCGTAGGCAGTATTGAATCCTTTCCAGGTGAAAAAGAAATTGCACCTCATCAGCAGCTAAACCTCAAGTAAGACATGAAACCGTGTTTCTGTTATTGAAATTTTCAAATCTCACTTCTGGAAACTGCATCTAGTATTAAATCTAATTTTCGGTGATGGGCCTTAACTCCATGGAACACACTATGTCAAATGCTTGCCCTGGTTTAACCCCAGTCAACAACTAAGTACCACACAGCCACTCACTCACTACCCCCACCCAACCCCCTGGGAAAAGGCAAAACCCATGGGTTGAGATAAGAATAGTTCAATAATTTAAATAAAGTATAATATT